>NW_028317808.1:6826428-7128214 GCF_062004578.1 Staurois parvus
TAGGTTATAAGGTAGAAAGCAGAGAATACAAAATAGCAGCCTATGCTAACGACTTGTTCTTTTTTTTAACTCAACCACACACTTCCATCCCTAACCTTCTACAAGCATTTATTCACTATGGATATATTTCTAACCTAAAAATCAATTATAAGAAGTCAGAGGCTTTAAATATAACCCTTTCCTCCAATCTCCTCACAATGGCACAACAAAACAACTCATTCAAATTGGTAAGTGCAGTACTAAAATATTCAGGGGTTTGGCTGACTCCCAATATGAGAGGTATCTACCACGTCAATTTTCTGCCTCTTTTGAAAAAAATTGATAAAGACCTTTCCTCTTGGAATCTCAAATGTTTTTCTTGGTTTGGACAAGCTGCTATAATTAAGATGACCATTCTTCCAAGAATCCTTTATCACTTCCAGACCTTCCAATAGCGATTCCCTCGAGTTTTTTTAAACGCCTAACAATGATGGTTCGGAAATTTCTTTGGGCAGACGGTAAACCGAGAATTAGTTTACAATATCTGATGTCTCCCTATGCCCAAGGGGGACTTTGTTTTCTCAGTTTTAGATACTATTATAGTGCCGCACATTTGATAAGGATTGTTGATTGGTATTGCCACGGTACTAATAAGGACTGGATAAATTTGGAAGAATCTTTTTCTATAAGTCAATTATGATATTTTCCCTTGATCCCACGCTCTTCATGCCTGGCAGACCTTAAGACTCACCCCCTGATAGGGGCATCTTTGGCGGTGTTTCAGTGGGCGTCACGCAAGACATCAATTTTGAAAACACCAGGTCCACTCACGCATTTAGCTAGCAATCCAGATTTTCCCCTGGGACTTGACTCCAGAGTAATACCCACACATTTGGATGGATCTCCTTTAATTACCGTGCATTGCGTGCATGCAAGACGAGTAGTGCCTTATGACAGATTGCTGAGTGACTTTGAACCGGCTTTTTTATCTTTTTGGACATACCAACAAATTTGTCACTATTTATCTACACACCTTCAGAAATGAGAGCTTTTTGATTGACCCATTTGACTCATTATGCTTAAAGGGGGAGACTATTGACAGGGCAACCTCTCGGATGTGCGCTTGGTTGCAACTTTCCCATTCAGACAATTATAATAGGTTCAGGGCACTGTGGGAATCATGTTTACATATCCAGTTTTCTGATACGTAGTGGGAAAAAGCATGTATTTTAGCACACAAATGCTCGATAAGCACTCCCTTGCAGGAAACCTCTTATAAAATTTTAACGCAGTGGTATGCCACGCCAACGAAAGTGAGATCTTCGTTTCCACAGTGTTCTGACTTATGCTGGTGTTGTCAGAAGGAGAAAGGACACATGTTACATATCTGGTGGACCTGCCCCTGTATTGCACATTTCTGGAGACATGTGATTACCCTGATAGATCGTATTACTGAAACACAACTAACATTGACTCCTGAATGTTGTCTGTTGCATATCTCAGATTACCCAATTAGCAAGTGTAAGCATACTTTAACTACGCACCTACTAAATGCAGCTAAGTCATTAGTTCCCAGATATTGGAAATTATCCATCATACTCTGACAATTGCCCATGAAACATCTGAAAAATTCCATAAAACATGGACCGCTTGGGTCTCATTTCAATTTTCTGGGGACTATAACCTACTGACTACTGGCTGAGTAACCGTACTGAAATGCACCCTCTTTTTCTGTGTTTATGCTCACAACCCATAACTACTTTGAGAACAGCTTCCACTGTGTATTGGTTATTTGCTTATATTTCCTAACCTAACGAACCCGAAAGGCAACTGGCTACTGTTATATTGTTAGAGAGACCTTGCAGATTGCAGTCATGTATGTTATTTCACTGTACTGTAATTTTCTCTTTATTTGGGGCTCTTTCCCTACAATTGTATTGACTCTGATTTCGTAATATTGTTAATATCTCAGTCTTGTTAAATGACTGATACCTTATATTGAATTCAGAGCCCTGTTTACATTGTAATCTTTGCTATTGAAATTGAAATAAAAAATGTTCCTTTGTGGTGAGATTTACTGTATATGAGCTTGTGTCACAGTAATTAAAACACGTTTTGTGGGCACAAAGACTTCACCTTATATGTATAGCGCATATAGCACTAGGCTCCAGTCCTATTTAACTATTCAAATTTAAGCCATTCACACTGTTGGGCCATGCGAAACGGTTACCTGCTAAGTATGCAGCAGAACTACTTTTCTTGGTGTGTCCAAGCTTTTTCACATTTCTAGCAATACCCCTGGTTTCAGAACATGAGAAAAGAGGAAGGGTTAGAATCTCTGTCCAGTTATTCATACTTCAATAGATGTATTTATGAATCCCCATATATAGGATATAAATCAACCAATATATCATTTTTTTTTCAACAAAATTAGTGGAGAATAAAGCCTTTGTAAATACTACAGTATATATAGGGAATGATTCAGAAAAGGCTTATTAGTCACCTGCCTATATTCTTTAAAACATCATACAGTTTTATTAATTACTAATATAAAATAACCACAACCTAAGAAAAAAGTTATAGATATAAAAGTCAGGTTAGTAATTCATCCAGTTCCCACACCAAACCTATACAGCCTCCATAACATATATTGACATATGTAAAATAATTATTTATTGAAGTCTCTGGAAACCAAATAGAGAGCCACTCCTTGAGATCAACATTCAACACTATATCTAAGGAAATTCACATAAAAAGATTTTTTTCCACATCATTCAATTTCATAATAGGTGATTGCTTAATGTAGTTCCATAACTTGTAGAACAAATCAGTAACTGTTTAAAGTGCTTATCTACTTGCTAATAAAATACAGGATAATAAATAGAATACAATAATAATGACAAATATCCAAAGTACAAAATATATAGAAATTTAACTGGCAGATGTTTGTATAGTCACATTGGTTGATACCACTATTCTATAATGTCATGAAATTGGTTTGCAACAATAATCCACAACATTGAGCATCATGTAATTTATTGTAAATGGCATTGTTTCAGGTCCTGTGGAACTGATAAACATATAAAATACAGAAAGGCATCCAAACATATATACATAATAACTCCTTAAAGTAAGGATGAAGTCTCAGATAAATCTTCAGTGTCTTGGACTTGCCACAACTGGAACAGTCCTTAAAGGCACTTTTGCATGGATGGCATAGCTTGCAATGGGTAGGAGTAGGACAGTCTCTGGTTGGCTGAAATAACTTTTTGACCAGTCCATCCTTAGCAGGCTCTGCTACCAACTTGTAAAGAGATGAATGTTCTTGTATGATGACTAATGTAAAAAACTCTGATGTCCTTCTTAGGTCTTTCACTGTTAGCAGGATTCCTTGATGGGCCTGTAGCCGTTTTGAAGCTTAGGTTAAAACTGTTGATAGAATTTAGAAGCAAAGTCTTTGGAGCTCTCATTGGGATTCTCAAAGTGAACTGTTTTTCAGTTGTCAAATCTGGTTTTGTCAAAGACAAGATTAGCTTGAGGTTGCAGTTGGTCCTATGGGAGCAACTCTGTAACAATGACACAATTCAGAGGATCGCAGCTATTCTCTGGTCATTCACAGTTTATGACACTCAGGAGAACATGTTCAGCCCTTCACTGGAGATCTGTGTTCTCCCTCCAGATTCTCCAGCCCAGAGCTGGAGAATCGAAGGGACCGCAAACTAAGCAGCGATAATTTACCTCTGTTTAGTAAACTGATCTTTTACTGTAATCTCACGAGATTATAGTAAAATGAGCCATTTTGCAGTGTTTGGAGACCGTTCTCCCTTCGTTCGGAGAACTGCTTCATAAAAGGCATTCACAGGAGAACTGTGTTCTCCGAGAATGCCGGAGAACTGAGCAGCGATCTATTACTGCTGGTTCATAAACAGACAGCTAAATGTTTCTAGAATCTTGATATTTAGTGTGGAGGTTTTCTCTTCTTGTAGTTGTGGGGCTAGGAAAAAATTTGCTCTGCTGCATTTGGCATACAGTTGGGAGTGGCTTAGGGAAAGGAACCATACATGCAGGGATGGTGAACTAGCTTTAGTGAAAGGTTCTTGTTTGAGGAGGGACAAATTAGGGGCAGTGCTGTCTGCTCTGCTATCTTCCAGTCTTCTGTACTGCTTCTAAGCTGCTTGTGCCACCACTCTGCTTGTTAGCCACCACTATGCAGTTTCTGCTCCGATAATGTAGGACATTTGATGTGATGCTGAAGATATACCGCTGTACTGGATCACCACTAATAGCATTACTGAACCTGTTATGCCAGCATCATTGTGTTTGCTATTATAAAAGTGCCTGGAACTGTTATGTCAAGTGTTCTTCCACAGTTGCGAAAGGCACATACTCATGCTAATGATTGCTGATTGCTGCTCAATGTATCCATTTTATCTGCAACTTAACCAAATCATAATTGTTCAACCTTTCTCTGGACTCTGTAGGGGTTTATTTACTAAAGCTGGAGAGTGCAAAATGAGGGTCAGGTTATTGGTACCTGAGTTGGAAGGATGACACACTGGAAGGATGACAGAAGTTTACTAAAGAGAGTGAGCCTCTTTTTGCACTCTCCAGCTTTAGTAAACTTCTGTCATCCTTCCAGTGTGTCATCCTTCCAACCAATCACCTGACCCTGCCCACAGATATACTTCATGATTTAGATGAGCCCGTGGTTTGTTCATCTTGATTTTGGGTGTATAAGGAGAAATGTCCTGCTGTTTTTTGAAGCCATTATAGTTTACCAATCAGAGATTTACATGCACCACCACCAGCATGCTACAAAAGCTCCTTCATACACTTGATGAGTGAGTTACAACACCAAAAGTTTCAGTGTCATGTCTGCCTAATTGATTAGCTTTCTTAAAGTGGTTTGAAAGGCTCAAGGTATTTTTTTAGTAAGCCAATGAGAAAAGAGAGGGAGTGGGCCGAGCCGCAGCTCCGTGTGTGAATGGACACACAAAGCATCGG
Source organism: Staurois parvus (assembly GCF_062004578.1). NCBI lineage: Eukaryota > Metazoa > Chordata > Amphibia > Anura > Ranidae > Staurois > Staurois parvus. Next base: position 6,831,412 of record NW_028317808.1, read on the forward strand.
GTGCCCCCATTGTAAGCTGTAAGGTCTCTTTTTCTTCCCAAGGCAGTTCCTCCTGACATTGGGGTGGGACGGGGGACCTAAAAATGGAGGTCCCTCTTTGGCTGAAACACACCTGTGGCACACTACGTGGACCTCTTACCCACTGTAGATATATGACATGTTGATTGCATTTTTGCTTATGGGTTTTTTTTAATAATAATATTGTATATATAGCTGTAGTTTCCCACAGTATTAGATAACATTCACAGACTATTATTAGTATATTTTGTACTTTATTTTATGACTAGAGCTGAATTTTTAAAATAATAGTTTTATTACTGTGACTCTTTAAGCAGTTTGTTAAGATGCAGAGTTAACCACTTTTATAAGTACTTTAACGTATATTGATTTTGATATGTGTTCAAACAGCTTTTTAATAGTTTCAGTATCTTTTATTGTATAGCTGCACACGTATTTTTGTGCAGGCATTTAAACATTCCTTAAATTTACACATATCTTATGAGGTTATAGGTGTGCCTGTGGCAGATCATCCATTTTCTACTACTCTGTGCCACCCTTGTGCCCTCTGCCTCTTTGGCTCCCACGTCTTCTCCCATTGCTCCTGGGACAGACATCCCCGATGTCACTCCTCCTGAAGTTTTGTGGTTTTATTTTGTTTTACAAAAGGTTTTATTAACTTTCAGCAAAAATAAAAATATACATTTTGTATCAGAAAAGAGCATGGAGATGGTATATATGCAAAAAGAAAAAAAGCGGGGGAAAAACCCATGTTGATTGAGTAAGTTCCATACACAGCTAAGACATGAAACATAAACAGCAAACTCCTGCAACCAAAGGGAGTTCCTGATAATTCAAAATAGTTAACAGGTGAAAATACTGTCCATTGCCCCATCTTGAGGCAAAGAAGACCGTGTGCGGGAGGAGGGGTTTGGAGGTGTCTAACAAGTAACCAATATGTACATTAGACAATCAAAAAGTAAAAGCAAGAGAAAGTAAAAGCAAAAACAAATAGGAAAAAAAAGAGAAGATAAAGCAAAAGGAAATAGGTGGAGAAATCCCAAGGGCCAGGAGCACAGAAGCCTCAGATCTCTAATAGCGAGTGATCAAAATGTGATGGATGAGAGTGCTGTATCCAAGGTTTCCAAACATGTAGGAATTTATCATGGGAGTTGGTCAATATGGTTGCTAGTTTTTCATTAATCATGATGTCATTCATGCAGTGCTTTACCGTCTCAAAGCTAAGAATGGGAGGCTTCCATGCTCTGGCAAAAGAAAGCTTGGTCGCTGTAAATTGTTGAGCAGTGAGTTGTCATTCAGTATGAAAGGGAGCATCTATGGGTTTAAAAAGGAGAGTTCCATAGGGGTTTTCTTGAGATTGGAATGTAACAATGTCAAAGCAAAGTGCAGACCATTATCTATAATCTGCTCACTTTTGGACAAAACCACTAAGCCATTGATCCCTGCTGGGCACATCTACGGAAGCAAGTGGAAGGATAATTGAGGATCATTTGAACTAGATGGGCCGGCATGTAATACCAGCACTATAATAATTTGCAAGCATTCTCAGGTACGTTCACATTTAGTGATGGCCTTGATGTTTGAGTCAAACATAAGCTGTTCTCCTGCTGCACCCCACAATGCACTGCGCTCTCACGGTGCATTGTGATTTGCCACGAGGGGGGGGGCTCTCATTCATCTCCCCCCTTTTCTGGCCTGCCAGGCCTATGTTTGGATCAAAGGTCTGGTGGGAATTTGGGGGACCCCACGCTCCCCCCTAAAGGGCCTGGTGGGACTTTTAGGTGGAACCCCACACACTTTTTCCCCCCATTTTCATGAGATGGGGTTCCGCATAAAAGTCCTACCAGGCCTAAAGGGCCTGGTATGGCTTTTAGGGGGAACCCCGCACACTTTTTAAATACATTTTTTACTATGGGGTCCTTCCTAACCTTCCTACCGGACCTAAAGAGTCTGGTATTGGGGGGGGAGACCCCATGCTATTTTTTTTTGAAATGTCAGTCCAGTTGCAGCAGGTTCTATACATTGTACAGATATGCAGCTTTGCAGGTAGTTTAAGGGGACCCCCCCTCAAGGCATGAATTTAAAGGAATGTTTGTTTTTTTTAAATTATTTTAGCCACTTCAAACCCAGGCACTTTTACCCCCTTCCTGCCAATTTTCAGGTTTCAGCGCTCTCACACTTTGAATGGCAATTGCGCGGTCATGCAACACTGTACCCAAACTAATATTTTATTATTTTGTTCACACAACTAGAGTTTTCTTTTGGTGGTATTTAATCTCCACTGGGGTTTTTATTTTTTGTTAAATTAACAAAAGAAGACCAAAAATTTTGAAAAAAAAATGTTTCTGTTATAAAAGTTTGCAAATAAATAATTGTTCTTCATAAATTTAGGCCAAGATGTATTCTACTACATTTCTTTGGTGAAAATAACCCAAATCAGTATTTATTATTTAGTCTGTAGGAAAGTTATGGGATGGGATATATCTGAATATTGATCAATCCTGAAGTACTGACAGCCAATCTAATTTCTCGAGGCTCAAAAATGTCAGAACAGTACAGATATCCCACAAATGACCCCTTTTTGCAAAGTAGACAGTCTGACGTATTTCATAAGAGGAATGGCGAGTTTTTTGAAGTTGTCATTTTTTTGTCATAATTGTTCGGAAAATGAAGAAATTAAAAAAATTATTTTCACAATTGTTTTTTACATACTGTCACCAGTGCAGTACAGCGTCATCATATAACTGGTGTGGTGGTAATCAGGGACACTGACTGGTGACAGTACGAAAAAAAAAAAGATTTTTTTTTTAACTTTTTCACATTTTTTATTATTTTTTTGTTATTAAATTTTTTCTCTTTTTTTAAGATTCTTTTTCATATTGCACTATGCCCAAAGTAGTATAATGTTACCATAGTAACATTGTACTACTTTGGGGAAGTGATCGGTTTTTTTTTTGGTTTTTTTTTTACACAATTTGATTGCTTATAGCAAAGAATTTATTTGCTATAAGCAAGCATTTAACTGAATGAAATCGATTCATTTAGGTTTTTTTATTGTGGTTAGCTGTCATTGGCCACAGCTAATCACATGACACAGATGGGCTGTGATTGGCCCAGCCTGTGCATGTGATCTCTGTGATCATTCACAGCTAGACACAGTTGTATACAATGGATGGCATGACAGGAAGCCATCCATTATATACAACTGTCATGTGACCTGCTGTAATTGGTCACAGTAGGTCACATAGTACTGGCAACGGGGCCGGTACACAGATCTATCATTGGCCGTGTCTGAAGTACACGACCGGTGACAGATCTCGCCGCTGCGTGGCTCTGCGGGGAGGCAAACTGCGCTTGCCTGAAAGGACGCCATATGGTGTTCAAACGGAGGGACGAGCTGTTCGCCCGGCCGCCATCTGGCTATAGGCCGGACAGGAACGGGTTAAGTATCTAGCCTGCATAGTCTGTGTTCAGAAGGTACAAAGATGAGACATTAAGAAAAGATTAGAGCTTAGTCTGGTATTTGAAACCATCCATGTTTTGGGAATATCCTTGCAGGCACATGCAAAGCGTAATCCGTGAAAACGGTACTTTTTGAAAAATATTTTACTGATTCTTGTCCATCAGGGCAATGCTGAGTCCCCATACCCCTTTAATGGCCTATAACATACAAGTTCAAGTCCCTTAGACTTAAATTCAAAGTTTGCGGTCGAACATTCATTAGGCTCAAATGTTCGACCACAAACCGAACAGGGGATTGTTTGGCCCATCACTATTGACATTTTTTGAAACAGCCAAGGTCATGATCTTCTAGTCCTCAGGAGCCAGCTCCACACCTAATTAGTGTTCCCATTACTGGCGATATGCCGTATTGGAGGTTGTTTGGTAGAAACTATTGAGGAGTAAAGCAATTAAATAAGACCCGTTGGGTGAGGGCGTAATTGACAGAGGCTCTCAAAAAATGTCAGGTTGTATGAAGTTGATTGGGAATGAAGAAGCTGATTTTTACTGTAAGGGTTTGAAAATGGTGCCCCTTTAGATCAATCCCATCCTCTACAAAAGCTGTTTTGAAGTTAATTTATGTTTTTCTTATACTCTATAGATATTTTGTCAGTAGCAGCCTCTCCTGAAGGAGTGGATATATGTTCATGAAACTCTTTATCAATCTGACTGTATGGAAACATTTGTGATAACAGTTTGTTGCAATGGATATATCAATAATGTATAGCTTACATAGTTACATACTGGAATATACACTGCTCAAAAAAATCAAAGGAACACTTTGAAAACACATCAGATCTCAATGGGGAAAAATATCATGCTCGATATCTATACTAATATGGACTGGGTAATGTGTTAGGAATGTAAGGATGCCCCATTGTTTGATGGAAATGAAAATTATCAACCTACAGAGGACTGAATATTGGATATTGGGCCCTCAGGCCACCCTCATGAAGTCTGTTTCTGATTGTTTGGTCAGAGCCATTCACACCAGTGGCCTGCTGGAGGTCATTTTGTTGGGCACTGGCAGGGCTCATTCTGTTCCTCCTTGCACAAAGGAGAAGATACTGGTCCTGCTGATGGGTTAAGGACCTTCTACGTCCCTGTCCAGCTCTCCTAGAATAACTGCTTGTCTGCTGGAATCTGCTCCATACTCTTGAGACTGTGCTGGGAGACACAGCAAACCTTCCGGCATTGGCACGTATTGATGTGCCATCCTGGAGGAGTTGGACTGCCTGTGCAACCTCTGTAGGGTCCAGGTATTTTCCTCATGCTACCAGTAGTGACACCGACCCTAGCCAAATGCAAGACTAGTGAAAAATAGTCAGAAAAGATGAGTAGAGAAAAAATCGTCAGTGGCCTCCACTTGTAAAACCATTCCTGTTAAGGTGTCATCTCAGTGTTGCCCATCTAGTGTACCTGTTGTTAATTTCATTACCACCAAAGCAGCTGAAACTGATTAACAACCCCCTCTGCTACTTAACTGACCAGATCAATATCCCAGAAGTTTAATTGACTCGATGCTATACTCTGATTAAAAAGTGTTCCTTTAATTTTTTTGAGCAATGTAGTAAATCAGTTTTCTATTTGTAATCAATGTCTCATGCATGTACTAAGATTTTTATGTATAGACCAATAAACTCTTATTTTATATCTAATTCATTTGTATGTTGTTGACGTGCCTTATTTAAGGTTCCATGGGCAATTAAACAATGTTGTGCATCTCCTTTTGCATGTCTGTAGTCTCTGGCAGCTTTTTGCAGCATTAGATTCACTGAATTTTATTTTCATCTCTTTGGCGGTGTCAAGGGACACACTTGAGGCGCCTAATAACAAGCAAGTTAACTACTATTGATGTACAGTACATAGTGTTCTGTTTCAATATAGGAATATTGATATTAGAGAGACAAGTGACAAAGTGGCCTAAAATAGAATATATGAATGTTTTGTTTATAGTTTTGAATATATTAAATGGCACACAAAACAATACAGCATCAATCTGCTAAACTGAAGAAATGAATTGTACAAAATCACTACTTAATGGCAGCTACTGTTCTAATGTAACCTTTTTTCCTAGTTCATAAATAATTAGATAAGTAAAGGCTTTTATATGGGAAGGTACCCATAGAACAGTAAGCTGTTTTCTGGATCAGAGGGAATGCTATGGCTGTTGGGAAGACCAAACCAGTGTAACAAAAAATGCACTAATGGCAGGAAAATTACATGATTTGAGGATCACTATTAATCCAAGTAGATTGGTCAACTCGTAGCTAGTTCTGGAAAAGTGAATCAAAACCTGATTTATGATCAAAACAAAAGTGCATGTGGGTGTCAGAATTCACATCTAGTGCACAATACAAAAGTTATTTAGCATTGAAGAGCCAGCAAAAAGAGCATCATGTCCTGGTATTGCTGGTTCCATAGCAAGATTCCACTTTAACGTGAGTTGACTGTGTGTTTTCAACCCATATACTGTATATGCAAATGTATGCAAATGTATGCAAAACATGTATGCAAATGGTCCCTCTGTTTTTATGTACATTTTAGAAACAGGCATAGTTGGGTCTTCTTTTTTGGTTAGCAGAATGGAGTACTGAGCAAATTTTGTAGTGCTGGGCTGGCTTTTAGCAGACCTAGCAGGCCTGGATCTTTGTGTTCCACCTTGCAGAAGTTCCCTAGTCACAACTTCGGTCTCCTGCCCTTGTAAATTATTACTGTATCAGGGGTTCCAAGTCTAATCTGCTACTGGCATAAGTTTTCCCTTTTCTACACTACAAGATCATGTTCTCAAGGAAAAAAGTACTTCCTGCATTCACTCTCCCCACTTCTTGTGAACAAGTCTCCCTCTTATCCCAAGAAGACCAATATTTTAGACATTTGGAAACACAAATCACATGTAGGTCAATTTAAAAGAGAAGTATGGGATTTAGCTTTTTTTTTTAAAATCATACTTACCTAGGTGGATGCAGCATTGGTCTGATGCTGCATCTGTCCCCTGCTGGCTCTAAGTGTGAGAACTCAGCGATCACATGAGCGCTGATCACAGCCTCTCTGAGCAGAGAGCGATGACTGTCAGTCGCCGCTTTCTGCTCTGCCCCCCCCCTCACATGAGCGCTGGGCTGTGGAGGGAGAGGGAGCGGTTGGCTCAGGCTCTCAGCGGCTTGCTGAGAGGTGGAGCCAAGTGCCGCTCTAGACTCTGGGTGGATCCCGACTTAAAGGTCAGGATCTTTCCCCAGCCTGGAGCAGCTCAGTGACGTCAGCCAACAATGGGTTTTAGCCTGCTGTAGGCTGAAAATAGATCACAGGAGTGCAGAGTGAACTGCACTCCTGTGATCCATAGGAGAATTATAGTCGAAAGAGGTTTAGCTATACTTCTCCTTTAATACCTATAATCTTAAAACAAAATACTGAATGTTATAAAATATTTGCAACAACATATTTAATTTTGTGCAGTATTCATATGCACAATACACTATCCTTGAACGCATCACGCTCTCTACCTCTTGATAGCCATAACCACTTTTCTAGTTTAGCATTAAAAAAATAATAACAAAGATAAAATGTATGCACTGTAAAGAGTCAATATTTTAACTTTGCTAATGTTTCCATTATTTCGAAACACTGCACAATAACAGAATTAATTGTTCCTTACTGTAAAATGTGGATAATTACTGTGTGGGAAGACATTTTTACCACCTGGATGCTGTCATGCCCTCCTTAATTTAATGTACAGACTTACAGGATGTGACAGTGAAGTATAGTAATTAATCTCTCTCCTTTTCTTCTACAATTTACAGCATATCAAAGCTCCTTAGGAGATCCATTAATTTCCTAAGCCAGTCAAAAACTTCCTGTTTAAACGGTATAGAAGCAATTATAAATTATTGCTGCAGACTGTTGTGAATATCTGGGAAATGGCTGCATATTATATGTGGTTTACAGTAAAATGTGGCATGTCTAAGAAGTTTTCAGAAGTATTCTTAAATGTGTTTATGGCAATTCGATTATGGCAGAGCATGTTTTATTAAGTGGTTGACAAATATGTAAAATAAATGTAATATTGTGATGAATGAAAGGTTTAGACAGTACACTATTAAAGCATTTCAACAACAGAGCACACCACAGTATACTGTATGTTTAGGTTGTAAAGTATACCTACAGTATACTCATATAAAATGTATGAAAATTGGAAACAAACATCTAGCAGTGTATTCACATCCTTTAGACATCATCCAAACCACTCATTGCCCTAATGTAAAAATGCCCAAGGCTGCCCCTTTCACTCCCTGCACCACCTTGTTGGTCTGTAAGGATACAAGAATATGCACTATTACTTTGGACCATGTGGGAGTTGTGGGGTGGGAAGAGATGAGTTTAGGAAACTATTACAATTTTCAAATCTAAAGATAATTTTGTGTATAAGACTTTTTTTTAAGGAAATTCTATGAAAAAGCACAGTATGGATTACCATGGAGTCCCATTGATGCTTTCTTTGTTTACAAACGTTTTTTACTGAAGGATAGACTGCAAGAACAGCACAACTTCATGAGGTATAGTATACATCAAGAAAAAGGCACATAAGTAATGAACAGTATTACAAAACACAATCATAGAAAAATAAAGGTCAAGTACATGAATGAGGTAGGCAGTAAGATATACAGAACAACAACACAACCAACAAAGATTCAATACCAATCAATCTATGGTAGTCCATCAGTTGAACAATAAATGCCGGTGTGTTACGTTCCATAAGCATCACCATATCAACTCTATTCAAAACAGAGGCCAAGGGTACCACTGGTGACTTCCAATAGAGAGCAATGGCCCATAAGGTGGAAACACAGACAGTGTGAATCAGCTTTATTACATTGCCTTGGATCCCTGAAATGGGAGCACCCAATAAACAGACTTGCAAAGACAACTTCATCGGAGTATCCGCCAAGGCAGAGGCCACCTTAGAAACTTTATGCCAGATCAAGGAAAGACCAGGACAAGGCAAAACATATGCACAAAGGTACCAGCAAGGCCACAACCCCAAAAACAGAGGTGCGACATTCCTGAAAACATGATATGTAGCCTAAAGGGGTATAATATCAACGGGTTAAAACTTTAAGGGCCGTTTCACGGACAGAGAGCGATCTAGAGCCCCTACGTATATTATCCCCCATGAGATCCCAGTCCTCTTCTGAAAATGTAATACCGCAATCAACCTCCCTTTTCTGTCTATACGGGGGGGGGGGGGATAAGGGAAAGATAGCATTCGAAAAGGAGGGATATAAATCTGGAATAAGACCCCTACCCTTGGGAGAGTCACCCATTGATGCTTTCAATGAAGCACATTAAAATTACACTCAATTTCCCATAAACCCATATACTGTAAATATGCTAAAAAAAGTAATAATGCTGTGGCACCATGCAATTTGGTGTGGGCGAGAATGTAGCACTGTGTGGGAGTGCCAGCACAGCTAAACTGCAGCATGATGTTTTGGGAGTCAGAAACATGCAAAATTTCCCACCTTCACAGATGTGAACTTATCCTTACAGGTCACTGACAGAGATTTATTGATTTGCTAAAACTGTTTTAACCCCTTCATGACCAAGGTCAAAACAAAGCTTAATGCTCAAGCCCAAGCCCAAGCCCAAACCCAATTATGCAACTTTGACATGTGTTAGTATAACTGTGCATATCATCGCAACTACTTAGTGTATCCAGGTGATTTATACTGTACCTTATTTTTTTTCAGGAAAGACTGGGCTTTTATTTGGTAGTAAATATTAATGGATATTACCTGATTTGGTTTTGTTTAGAAAGAAGAACTGGCCCAAAATAGCAAAAAATAAATTATTTTTAAAAGATAGCTGTCTATTATTATGCCATTACCATGACTCAACACCAAAAAACCCTGCAAAATAAATTCTCATACTCCTGGCGATTACCCTTAGAATGTATGTGTGGGTGATTTGTTCTTTGTAACCATACTAGGATCAAGAAATAATAGACATGTGTGGTTTGTTTTGTTTCAAACTGAAATTCGGACAAAATTTTCATTATTCGGCAATTCGGATGGTAGTTTAATTGGATCCTGTCTAAATTGGCTCTAGTATGTGTATGTATGAATGTGAGTTAGGGACTTTAGATTGAATGCCCCTTGAGGGCAGGGACTGATGTGAATTTACAATATATATATGTAAAGCGCTGCGTAAATTGACGGCGCTATATAAGTATCTGTGATAATAATAATAATGTATTTCTGAATTACAATAGTGACAAATTTAAACAAATCCAAAATAATGATACACAATTTAGTCCAAAATAATTAATTTCCCAAATCTGAATAGAATGAAATCAAATTTGAAATGTATATATATTGCTGACTATTGCAGATTTCCTTCACAGACTGTACAGCGGCTTATTTACTAAAACTGGAGAGTGCAAAATCCGGTGCAACTCTGCATAGAAATCAATCAGCTTCCAGGCTTTACTGCCAAACTTTAATTGAACAAGCTGATTGGCTACCATGCACAGTTGCACCAGATTCTGAGTGCTCCAGTTTTAGTAAATCTGCCCCTGTGTATATTAGTATACCTAAAAAATTGATGTTGTTTTGAATCCAAAGGGTATTTAAATATTGATTTGATTTTGGTTTTTCTTCTGTTCTCTTACATTTTTTAAATTGATAAAAATAAACAAGTATATTTTTTTGAAAGCCTTTGTACTTTACATCATTTCTTCACACCTGCCTAAAAATTTTGCACAGTACTGTACATAGAGGCATCAAAATGTTGAAGTCAGATATTGCTATTATAACTTAGAACACTTCACATAGTTTGAATAAACTTTATTATTAATACAAAGAAGATTAATGTGTCAAAAATAAAACGGTCAATTTTCTGGTGAATTAATAACTTTAGCATCGTTTCTATCCATATCAACATACAGTATATGCCTTATACCTTTCAATTTATTTTGCGTTATTTTCCATAATTTTATTAAAGTTTAAGCTGGCCATAGATGGTACGATTTTCTTTTCTGCAATCACAGGCTACAGGAATGAAAATCACTTGATTCCCCAATCAAGCTCCAGTGACACCTAGTGATTATTGCTAGCGGCTATAGCTGCTGGCAATAATTGAATGAAAAATCCAACATGCTGGTTGAACCCAAGTTGATTGATCCCCCCAACCCTATTCTGGCAACATACGTTCAATGACTATATTCAACATAATTGCTATTCATGTGTGTCTTAAGGTATACAAAAAGAAAGTACCTTCGCCTACGTGAGTTTCATGTTAGTAATAGACCAGTAATTCATTTTTTATACATCGCATAAGGTTGTCGCCATCATTTCCTATAGAAGAATTTAGTGGTGTTTTATGAATAGCATCAAGTTGTATGGGGTCCAGCACATATTGATACTTTTGTAGTTCCTCAACTTGTATATGTGATAATGATGAAAACTTACCTATAATTTCATCTAACACATTCCATGGGGCCCATAATAGAGGCTTTCCTGTTCTGAAAACATTTCTTTATCTGATAAAATCACAAATATGTAAACAGTATATGAACAAGTAGTAACTAATTCAATTTTGGATATTCAATCCGAATTCAAATTGATTCAATATTTTCGATTCAAATTCAAATACTTCAGAAAATTCAAATCCATTTGAAAACAAAAAACGATTCTAAATTAAACAACTTACTAAAACAAGTCATACATATTTAACTAATCAAATGCAACAAAACAAAGTTGTTAACTTAAGGAATCCATCCGCAATGAAACATAGCTAATTTTTTCATTCTGCACATGTCAACTATTATGCATTTTGGATTTTTTTTTTTGTCCTACTAAAAACACACTGACCCTGACAGCAACTGACACAATGCCACCAACTGCCATTAATTGCTGCTAGCACTGCCACTAACTGACACTTACACTAACTGGCACTGACACTAACAATTACACTAACTGATGCTTACACTGACACTAACTGATATTTACATTGGCACTAACTGACAGTAACAGTAACACTGACACCTATACTCACTAAACTAGGTCAGGCACTGAACTAGTTAATCTTTTTTTTTTTTCTTTAACAGACCTTTTTTGTGCAGACATCTCCTCTAGCAGGAGGAAAGGATATATTGTATCTTTTCCTCCTCACTAGCAGAGAAGTCTGTTGTTTCTCCTCTTCTCAGAGAGGAGAAACAACACTGGGATGGGATAGTGAACTATCATTGTGGTAGCCAATCAGAGGTGATCATGGTAATCATGTTATCAGGATCCGCTTCCCTTAGTAGGAGAACCGGGGCTGTCATTGACAGCCCAGTCTCAGTCCTGGGAGTATGTGAAGGAGTGCTCTTCCTTCACAAACAGAGGAGCATATACAGTATACACGGCACCTAGGAATAAAGCCCACTTTCTGGATACCGCATATATCATATATGTGTTATGCAGTCATAAAGGGATTGAAAAAGATTTTACTGAATACCACTGACATGATTTTGTATTTTTAAATTGGAAGATAAATGTCAACGTCAGCAGATAAGGAAGAGGGGAGAAATCTTAAAGTGAGGTATAGAGTGCAATTTTTCCGCTTTTCATTGCTGTCAGCTTCCCCATTGGCGATTTTCCCTCATTTCTGATGTAGGTCACAATATTTTTTATCAGAAAAGGAAATCTATTCATGGAGGCTTCAAGCAGCAATATTCTAAAGAAAGGTACATTTCTTTCCTCACTCTATCTTTAGTGCTCTTGGTATTGATCTTCAGTAAGTATTGACTTCCAGATGACTAACAGCTACTTTGCAAATTTCCTAACCACTCTTCCATAGCAATTAGGAACCAGGCACACTCAATCTTGGGAATGGTTCTTTTCTCAGGGTGTAAAAACAATGGGCGCTAGTCACCTTAGTGAGCTCAAGACAGGAACTTGTTTATTACAGATTGCAACATGGGAAGGATGGTGTGGTGCAGATTGGGATATTCTCAAAACATGGATGGTTTCAAACACCAGACTATGCTCTAATCTTTTCTTAATGCCTCATATTTGTACCCTCTGAACACAGACTACGCAGGCTAGATACTTAGCCTGTTCCCGTCCGGCCTATAGCCAGATGGCAGCCGGGTGAACAGCTTATCCCTCCGTTTGAACACCATATGGCATCCTTTCAGGCAAGCGCAGTTTGCCTCCCCGCAGAGCCACGCAGCGGCACGATCTGTCACCGGCCTTGTACCTCGGACACGGGCGATGACAGATCTGTGTACCGGTCCCATTGCCAGTACCATGTGACCTGCTGTGACCAACCACAGCAGGTCACATGACAGTTGTATACAATGGATGGCTTCCTTTCATGCCATCCATTGTATACAAGTGTGGCTAGCTGTGAATGGTCACAGCAATCACAAGCACAAGCTGGACCAATCACAGCCCAGCTGTGTCATGTGATTAGCTGTGGCCAAATCACAGTTAAGCACAAAAAAAAAACCCTGAATGAATCGATTTCATTCAGGTAAGTGCTTGCTTATAGCAAAGTAATTCTTTGCTATAAGCAAATTGTGTAAAAAAAAAAAAATACTGATCACTTCCCCAAAGTAGTACAATGTTACTATGGTAACATTATACTGCTTTGGTCATAGTGAAATATGAAAAAAAAATCTTAAAAAAAGAGAAAAAAGTAATAAAAAATTAATAAAATTTTTTTAAAAAAAATTATCAATTTTTTTTGTACTGTCACCAGTCAGTGTCCCTGATCACCGCCATGCCAGTTATATGATGATGCTGTACTGCACTGGTGACAGTATGTAAAAAAAATAATTGTGAAAATCAATTTTTTTATTGCTTTATTTCTGAAAAATTATGACAAAAAAATTACAACTTAAAAAAACTCGCCATGCCTGTTATGAAATACATCGGACGGTCTACTTTGCAAAAAGGGGTCATTTGGGGGATATCTGTACTGTTCTGACATTCTTGGACCTCAAGAAATTAGATTATATTCAGATCTATACCATAGTTTGTGAACTCTATAACTTTCCTACAAACTAAATAATACATCCTAATTTGGGTTATTTTCACCAAAGACATGTAGTAGAATACATTTTGGCCTAAATTTATGAAGAACAATTATTTATTTGCAAACTTTTATAACAGAAACAAAGAAAAACGTGGGTTTTTTTCAAAATTTTTGGTCTTTTTTTGTTAATTTAGCAAAAAATAAAAACCCCAGTGGTGATTAAATACCACCAAAAGAAAGCTCTAGTTGTGTAAAGAAAATGATAAAATTTTAGTTTGGGTACAATGTTGTATGATCGTGCAATTGTCATTCAAAGTGTGAGAGCGCTGAAACCTGAAAAATGGCCTGGGCAGGAAGGGGGTAAAAGTGCCCTGTATGGAAGCGGTTAAAGAGCTATGGCTCCCTGGCAATTGAGGTTCAAGTAGTACTGTATCTTAGTTTGAAAAACAGGTTTCTCTGTATCCTTCCCACTTACCCAGTCAATCATAACTAATTGTTTTCTCTAGGCCAGACATTCTTGGGCTTCAGAAGTCAGCAGCTTCATGAATACCTCTCAGGAGCAGAGATCCCTGCTTCTTTCCTTCCCAGAGGCCTTGGGATAGAGACAGATCAGGCAGAAATCCCTGAGGGAAGAGACAAAATAGGTAGTATTCCAAATATTTATATTGATCCCAGCATGCATCACTAACCCTCCAAGCCTTCTGATTGGCTGGTCATTAAATATTCATAACGCATAATAATACCCCTCAATTACACCCTGCTGGTGCAAGCTCTTACAACTTCAGAGAAAATACACTGTATGCTTAGAAAATACTCCTGCTAAGGTACAGCCCACTGCTTCCTATAGAAGTACACCAGGTACTTCTATAAGCACTAATAAGTCACCAACTTTGCTCACTTTGTTGTCTCCTCTTGTTACTACATTGAATGCTGGCCATTAGTGGTTAGTTTTTTTTTTTCAATCAGCCTGCAGGCTGAGCAAAAAAAACTAAACAAACAAAAAGATTCCTCTATTCACACAGATGAGGTATATGGAAGAATCCCCCTGCTTGGGACATTGTATTCTACCAACAGGACTGGTTGCTGTCAGAATACACTGATCAGCAACAGAAGTTTTCCAGCTGGCCACACACTGTTTGAAATTTGGCCAGTCCCTGCTGAACAGGTCAGATTTGATCCATCTACACTATATTGTCAAACGTATTGGGACAACCCTCCAAATCATTGGATTCAGGTGTTCCAATCACCACTATGGCCACAGGTGTATAAAATCAAGCACCTAGGCATGCAGATTGATTCAACAAACATTTGTGATAGAATGGGTTGCTCCCAGGAGCTCAATGAATTCAAACATGGTACCGTGATAGGTTGCCACCTGTGCAATAAATCCATCCGTGAAATTTTCTTTTTACTAAATATTCCACAGGCAACTGTTAATGGTATCATAACAAAGTGGAAGCAACTGGGAACAACAACAACTCAGTCACGAAGTGGTAGGCCAGCAGTGGAGACATGTTCTCTGGAGCAATGAATCGTGCTTCTCTGTCTGGCAATGGACGTGTCTGGGTTTGGCAGATGCCAGGAGAACAGTACTTGCCTGACCGCATTGTGCCAAGTTTAAATTTTGGTGGTGGTGGTGGTGGTGGTGGTTGGGGGGGGGGGTTGTGTCTCAGGGATTGGGCTTGGCCCCTTAGTTCCAGTGAAGGGAACTCCTCAGGCATCAGCATACGAAGACATTTTGGACAATGTCATGCTCCCAACTTTGTGAGAACAGTTTGGGGATGGCCCCTTCCTGTTCCAACATGACTGCGCACCAGTGCACAAACAAGCTCCATAAAGACATGAGTGAGCGAGCTTGGGTGGAGGAACTTGACTGACCTGCACAGAGTCCTGACCTCAACCAGATAGAACACCTTTAGGATGAATTTGAGTAGAGACTGTGAGCCAGACCTTCTCTTCCAACATCAGTGCCTGACCTCACAAATGCGCTTCTGGAAGAATGGTCAAACATTCCCACAGACACACTCCTAAACCTTGTGGACAGCCTTCCCAAAAGAGAACCCTATAGACTAAGACTGGGATGCCATTAAAGTTCATGTGTGTGCAAAGGCAGGCGTCCCAATACTTTTGGTAATATAGAATATATATACAGTATATATATATATATATATATGCTAATGTGTGAATGTGTATACAGAAAAGTAACAAAATCAAATACAATCAACTATAATATGATATAATAATATGAATTACACTTGTATGACAGTTGGTAATTATGTTACTTCTCTAAGTCTATTATATGCAGTAGTTAGTACTTTATCAAAAAGTATTATACTGTTGACAGAACTAAAATTAGTGATTTGTCTGGAACTAACAATTTCAATCTTTAATATCTTTAAATGCACCGTGGAAGAGCCTTGTCAAAGATACCCTCTGGTAATATATGAAGCCCTCCTGCCAAGTTCAGAGACATTTCCGGAGACTTAGTACTGTAGATATTTACCTTCCCACTGAGTAAAAACCCTCTTTAAACTCCACATGCAATAAAAAATCCCAGCAGATTGAACTGTATTAAATCAGATGTAGGACACTAATCACTTTGCTTTTAAAGTGTATGAAAATTAGAGCGAAGGAAACAGGTCAATTTTGGGTTGTCATATCTGGTTGTGGTTGTAAAGCTTGTAGACTTTGATCATTCCTTGCAGCACTGAATAAGATCTTATAAATCAGGGATTAAACAAAATTAAAGGTGTACTTAATGCAAAGCTAACCAGCACACCTTGAATTGTCAGAATGTCCAAGTTGTTATTGAAAATATCACATCACAGCGATAAGGTGCAACCCTTTGGGGCCATGCAGGACCCCATGATCAGACGTGATGAAGGGGTCCTGTGTGGCCCCCGAAATATTGCACCTTACCGCTCTGACATGATAGTTTCAATAACCATTTGAGTGTTATTTTTGACAATCCAGTCTACAGTCCACAGGCAATAAATATTTTGATTTATGTTGTCACCAGTCTCCTGCTGATATCTGCTTCAGCACCTGCTTTTTCTAGAAACATATGCAATGGGAATATTACACGTAATGCAAGTTTAAGTTTCAAACAGGATATTGTAGACTTTTAAAATAGATACATATGCAACCATTTGATGGTCCGTGTCACACCTCCACGTAGGATTCTTAACGATTCAAAAGGCCCATATACTGTTAGTTTACAGTGGTGATCTGCTGGCTGTTTGGTCTGTTAAATGAAGTAAAATTACATAAATTTTAGTTTTGCCTTATACCCATCCTGAAATAGTGATCACTACATCAGTTGAGACATTTTTATATTAAACTCCAGGGGCGCCCCTGATTAGCCGCTCTTGGGAGCCCCAAAGGCATTACTTTTTTTCACGTGTTCCTACCTGGGGGGACATGGGGAGCGATCAATGCATATGTCCCTTGTTTCTCTGTGCAAAAAAACAGTGGTGGTTCTCTTCATTCATCATTTGATGCATGATCTCTCTTCTCTCTTCTGAAGAAGAGTTTGTTTGATGTCTTGAAACTCGTCAAGTGTCCTAAACACGCTGTGTTTGTATATAATTGTTGTACAACTGACTGTATTTGTGGGTTTATGGGAATTTTTAATGTTTTGTACAATAAAAAATTGATTAAATGTTTTATATAAACTAAACTTTAATACAGATTTTTGTGCCTTTTTGTGCCTTTAAAATCTCATCAAAATAAGGGTTCATTCTACTTTTACAGTAGACACAGTATGGTATCTACTGTAAACGTACAGTACATTGTTGACTTTTTAAAGTATTTGATCCGGTAAGCATTAAATCTTCACTCAAAGGTGATAAACTTGAACAAATGATACATACAATTGATGTGGGTTATTCATTCCCATAATTTAGGTAAAATTTGCCAAATGGAAAATATAAGTAGATTTTTACATTTACTACCACTTCAAATCCATTAAACTACAATCATTTATTCCAAATTAAGTGTCAATGATTAGAACTTAGGAAGTATGCAAGTAGAATATGTCTTATTTAAATCTCAGATACCTAGGTCTGCTGTTCCTCTTTGCTACTGATGTATGGTGCGTGTCTCATCATGCCAAGAGAACTCGCTAAGGCACTCAGAAAGAAAATTGTGGATACCTTTGAGTCTGGCAAAGGTTTTGAAAGTTTGAGAAGATTCAAAAGAATGAAATTTATCCTTCCACTGTAAGCAAAAGTAATCTACAAGTGGTTTAGATTTCAAATGACCGCTAACTTGTGCGTGATTGGTTGACCCAGCAAATTCTGCAAGAATCTTAACATTTCATTGTTGGATCCTCAGGTAACAGTTGGTGTCAAAGTACATAGCTCTGTACTCAAAAATATATTGTACCAATGTAACCTACATATGAGGAGTTCCAGGAAAAAATATTTGCCGTTCAAAAAAAATCTAGACTACAATTTGTCATTGAACATATAGGTAAAAGAAAAGGTATTCTGGAACAAGGTGCTGTAAAATGATGAATTAAATATAGATTTGTTTGGCCACAGTAACAGTAGACATGTTTTGTGCAAACCAGAAAACAACCTCACACCAGCTGTGAAGCATGGTTTTAGTTTATAGCATGGATGGAAGTGGTTCTGTAGACTTAAAGTGTTACTAAACCCCAGACCCTGAATTCGCTATATTTGGTCTCCCACAGTACACAGAACATGGAATTGCATTTATTTTAGTAAATATAAACTGCTAAATTTCTTTTCTCATCAGCAGTATATAGAGGTTTTGTGACCTCTATAAGTCTCCGGCTGATTAAAGCTTGTAGGAGGAGTTTTCATTCTCCTCTGACTCTTCTATGAGGCTCCATGACCCCTGACCCTCTGTCTGGACAATGCTGACTGTGCCGATCACATGCTCCCTCCCCACAAAAAAACTGTCTAACAATACACACCAAAGTTAGCATGTGCAGAGTGCATCCTAGTGCTCTGTGTTATCATCAGATGGATTGGGGACTGTGGAAGGAGAAGATCAGAGAAAACAGGATAAAACAGCCTTTTCACACAATGCAGAGGATTAGGATACTGCCTAATCCTACCTAGTCTAATCACAGTGGGAGTCCGTGGGCAGGGGTGTTCACACGTCCCCTGTACCTGGAAGAGGCAAGCGACGTACAGGTACATCGCTGTGCCTGTATGGGCTGCCTGTCAGCAGTTCATCCCCCCCCCACCCCCCATCTTTAGCACAGCAATTTACTGGGAAGAGCACTGTACTGCTGTTTCTCCTCCCACACCTCTGTGAGCTTCTTATGCAGCTATGAACAGAGGGTATGTGATCACTTATAAAATGGGAGAAAAGGGTGTTTATAATCTTGTTTTACCATATACACAAATATTTTACCTTTCATTTCTATTTTAAACTGAATGGGTTGTTTATGAGGTGAGGGTTCACATATTCTTTAACCCCTTGGCACTGGCGCCTCCCGGCCCTTTAAGGGTTTCAGAAGCCGGGAGGCAGTGCGGGGCTTTAGGGTCATGAGACCGCCGTGACGGCGGTCACATAATCGGGAAAGGTCCCAATCGAAAGAGGAGATCGGGACCTTTCCGTGAGTACCGGACATGTGTGCTGGGAGCGCGCAGGGCGAGCGCTCTCAGCACATATGTTTTTCTTAATTGCACGCAAATGTGCGGCCGCTCGGCGTCAAGGCCCAGATGCCGGGAGGCCGAACATTTGCATGCGGCCAGCACCAAGAGGTTAAGCACTGATAGGCTAGCCAAACATGAGTTAAAAAATGAACGAAATTCGTGTTCACTGTCAAATCATTTGTTTTTCGCATCATTAGTCTGCCAGCTGTGAAATGCAATTTTCGTGCTGCAATTGAAATTGCCTGATCCAACATGCTGATTTTTTTTTTAGAAAATGAAAACAACTGATGTTACAATTTTATGAGCTATTTTACTTTTTTGATCGACAGAACTTTCTTTTTTCGACTCCTCTATGGCCTGCAGTAGGCTGCAGTATGTAAACATAAATGTGGTATTAGGTTTAGATACATTTTAAACTTTTACTCTAGTAGAGAGATTTTAAAAGATTCAGGTTATATTGTGTTTGTGACAGGCAGTATACTTCAAGCGAAGATGTAACCCTGACTTATAAACAGTTAAAAATAGACGAAATAAACTCAATTAAGCAGGATGTGTAATGTAAGCTGAGTTGCGGCACAACTAATTATTGTACTGAAGGAGACAATATTTTAGTGTTGTGACCTGCTAGATATCTAATGGTCTAATTGAAATGAAAGCAAAAGGCAGAACACTGTTCATCTGCTGCCAGTAACAGAAGCTGAGAATGGTTCACAGAGGTCTGTTCTGTACCTTTATAGAAAATACAGAGCTACATTGTTATGATTACACATTAGTCTGAATTGACTGAAGAAACTGGGGACCCGACTTTGTCTTTTAATTGTTTCTTTCTTGTTGTTCTCACCTCCTCAATGTGCTTTATTACCACTGTTTGTCAAATACAAGTAATATTTCTTTTATGGTGTGTGTGTGACAAATCATTAGATGCAGGAGAAAAAAACCTGTCCCAGAAGACCCATATTTAAATGATTCTTGCTGAGGTTAATGAGTACACCAAGAATAGGCATGTGTATTTGCTAAGTGCTAAAAACTGATTCAACAGAAAGAGCCTACTGTGCTTAGCTATAAACAGCTACAGAGGTAAGTTTGAGGCCCATTGCACAAACATAGTACACATGCAACTTTTTTTTCCACACTAGGATACCTATGTTCTATGGGAGGAAAAAGCAGCATTAAAAACGCACCTAAACCCGCATTTTGCAAACGTATGTACTTCAAGCGTTTATATGATGCTGGAATACTCTTCCCGTAAACGTACTGGCCCTGTTTTTTTCACATGAAGTCTATCGAGACTTCAGCTTGCTTTATTTTGTGCTGCCAATAATTTTGCATAATCTATTTTAGTGATATTTGAATATATACATTTGCATGAGGAAACAAATGTATTTATTTGGCATTGATTTGCTTGGTAATACACCACAATATGGCGGCCTGTAGAGTCTTTAGTTGGACTTCTGTAATATGGCATCCAAACAATAAACAATGATGTCTACAGTTGTGACCAAAATTATTCAACCCCCACTGAAATTGAGTGTTTTGGCCAGTTTGACATTGCTTTTGATCATTCAGTCATCTTGCTTACATTTACATTAAAGAGGCACTTGTAGGTCAGACAAATATAACATAACAGTTATAATGAAATAACCACAAATGTCTTTTCTGTGCTCACAGCATTATCAGTTTTATTCAACCCCCAAGTGACATTCAATCTTAGTACTTAGTACAGCATCCTTTTACAGTTATAACAGCTTTTAAACGTGAAGCATAGCTTGACACAAGTGTCTTGCAGCGATCTACGGGTATCTTCGCCCATTCTTCATGGGCAAAGGCCTCCAGTTCAGTCACATTCTTAGGCTTGCGCACTGCAACTGCTTTCTTTAAGTCCCACCAGAGGTTCTCAATCGGATTTAAGTCTGGTGACTGCGATGGCCACTCCAAAATGTTCCAGCCTTTCCTCTGCAACCATGCTCTAGTGGACTTGGAGGTATGCTTGGGATCATTGTCCTGTTGAAAGGTCCAACGTCTCCCAAGCCTCAGGTGTGTGACGGACTGCATCACGTTTCCATCCAATATCTCCTGGTACTGAAGAGAATTCATGGTACCTTGCACACGCTGAAGCTTCCCTGTACCTGCAGAAGCAAAACAGCCCCAAAGCATGATTGACCCTCCACCATGCTTCACAGTAGGCAAGGTGTTCTTTTCATCATAGGCCTTGTTCTTCCTCCTCCAAACATAGCGTTGATCCATGGGCCCAAACAGTTCTAATTTTGTTTCATCAGTCCACAGAACACTATCCCACAACTTTTGTGGTTTGTCCACATGGCTTTTGGCATACTGCAGTCGACTCTTCTTATTCTTTGGAGACAGCAAGGGGGTACGCCTGGGAGTTCTGGCACGGAGGCCTTCATTACGCAGTGTGCGTCTTATTGTCTGGGCTGAAACTTCTGTACCCACATCTGACAAATCTTTTCTCAGTTCCTCAGCAGTCACACGGGGACTTCTCTCCACTCTACGCTTCAGGTAGCGCACAGCAGTCGAAGTCAGCATCTTCTTTCTGCCACGACCAGGTAGCGTTTCAACAGTGCCCTTTGCCTTGAATTTGCGAATGATGCTTCCTAAGGTGTCTCTTGGTATGTTTAACATCTTTGCAATCTTCTTATAGCCATTGCCCTTCCTGTGAAGAGAAATCACCTCTTCTCTTGTCTTCCTGGACCATTCTCTTGCCTTCACCATGTTTGTAACCACACCAGTAAATGTCTAGAAGGAGCTGAGTATCACAGTCATTTTAAAGCTGCCTAATTGGTGCTTATTATGCTTGATTGCTGCTCGGTGACATCCACAGGTGTTTTCAATACCTGATGGAAAGCACCTGTATGAACCTCTGTTCTTCAGAGTGGTAGTCTTTAAGGGGTTGAATAATTGTGGCAATGAAGAAACCACATAAGAACCATTTACTACTGTATTACATAAACAATTGATGTCATTTTAGTTGCATTTGGGTAGTTACAACGTCCTTGTAGGATTTGATTCTGAATACAATTCCAAATGTACACTATAGTCCCTAAACCCCTTTACAGCATTGGGGGTTGAATAATTTTGGTCACAACTGTAAGATGGCGGAGGAACAGGAAGTTCCTCTGAGTGGGAACAGGGAAGTTCTGGTAGTAGGCTACATAAATACGGCCACTCACTTGCATGCTGGAGAACCCTAAGGACATGCACTTGCATAAAACATGTTGGGTGGAGCTTTGTGCATGAGGTCATGCCACCATGTCGGGTCCCAAGTGGCAGCTGCCAATCTAAGTGCTGAGTGGTTTACTTTTGTTTGCACCAGCTGGTTTATGGAACAGTTCTGCAGTTTTGTTTGGTTTTGGTGAGCATTTAATTGAGGACTAAAGAACAACTGTTTTTAACTATACTGCTGTACACTATGGTCCCTTTGTATTGCTCCATTGTCTGAGCTTTATTTTGTACAGCTATCTGGCACCATTTGGCCAGATAGCTGTACAAGCCATAGCTGGAGCTGCCTTAAAGGGGGCATTATATTTTTTCAACTGGGGTGATATGCTAATTATTACTGAGCAACAGTATCTCTGCAAACTGATTCACCTCTGGCAGAGCCAAAGATTTGGAGGAGCTGGACAGAGGCTGTAGTGGATTTAAAGGGGAACCCTACTTATTACTGACATACGTTTTTGGAGCCTGTAGTTTAAGCAGCCATTGATTCCGGTGAGTTTTCACTTTGGGTGATTGAAGTTTTATGGATCTTCATTTGATGCACATGTTATGGTTAAGATGGAGATACATTAAAATTGTATTTGAAAGAGACTTCTTCACATTATTTGTTTGTATAAATATTCATTGTTTTGGAGCTACATTTTCATGTTGAACTGTTTTTTTGGCCTTTAAACACCTGTAAATGCCTATGTGCATATGGACTCATGGGGGCTGATTTACCAAAACTAAAGAGTGCAAAATTTAGTGCAGCGGTGCATGGTAACCCCTCAGCTTCTAACTTCAGCTTGTTCAATTAAGGTTTGTAAAAAAAAAGTGGAAGCAGATTGATTTCTATGCAAAGCTGCACCAGATTTTGCACTCTCCGGTTTTAGTAAATCAACCGCATAGACTAAGGGCTGTTTAAAGACAGAAAAAAAAATTCAAAGTGCCTCTAAAAGCAGCATTAAAAAATGCCCTGTGTGCATGAGACTTAAAGCAGAGTTCCACTCTAAAGCAGAAGCTCCACTTATTTGCCCCCTCCCTCCTTCACTGCCATATTTGGCACCCTTTGAGAGGGAGGGATAAGTGGATACCTGTTTTTGAAAGGTACTCGCTCCCACTGCCGGCTCAGTTCGCCGCGACGAAGTGAGCCAGACATTCGGCCCCCCTCCTTCCTCCCGCAGCCTCCTGGGAACCTTCACAGTTCCCAGAAGACTGCCGGAACAATGAGAATGTGCAGCGCGAATTGCGCATGCGCAGTGGGCATCCATCTGTGAAGCCACAAGCTCTCACAGCCTGGTGCTCACAGTTGAGATATCAGTGCCAGGGAGAGAAGAGGCAGAGAAGGGATGGCACAGGTGAGCACATCACTGGACCCTGGACAGGTAAGTGTGTGTTTATTAAAAGTCAGCAGCTACAGCTTTTGTAGCTGCTGACTTCTAGTAAACACAAAACTGACTGGAACTCTGCTTTGATAGATGCAAAAATCAGAGTAGCTCACCCTGTGTTAAGAGTGTCACTAAACCTAGGACTCTGCATACACTACATATTTGGTCTCCCACAGTACACAGAACATGGAAATGAAATTATTTTAGTAAATATAAACTGCTAAATACCTTTTCTCATCAGCAGTATATACCAGTCTTGTGACTTCTATCAGTGTCCAGCTGAGCACTGGTTAAAGCTTCTTTTTACATAATGCAGAGGATAAACCCCTTAGGCTCCACAGTGAGTATAACAAGCATACTTTACTGCATATACAGACTAATTTTACTGTTGTGGGTTTAGTAACACTTTAAAGCCTAAGATTAGTAAAAAAAAAGCACAAGCAATGTTACTAACAAGCAAATCGATGTGTACCTTGTGCTGCTGGCTCCTGCTTTAGTCCAAATCTAGAAGCTGCACTGTAGCTTCTATTAATGAAAAATTATCTATAAATGGAGGAGGTGGATCTTACATTCATCTGCCTCTTCTCCATTCATAGATCTTGTTTCATTTGTGGGAGCTATAGTACAGCTTCTATGAACTAAGGATGCAGGTGGAAAGGGTGGACACAGTCAGCACACTTAATGAGTGCATATATCAGGTCCTTCAGCTCTATTAACCTCCACCACACTGCAAGATAACAGCTGCAGGGGTGGGGAGGGGGTATCGGAGGATGGAATATTTCAATGGGGAGGGGGGTATCAAAGGACTAAAGATTTAAATAAAAGCATCAGCCGGCAGCACAAGGGAAGCATCACATTGTAAGCAGGGCTTTTTTTTCTCAGATAATAGGTGCAGTTACTCCCCACTTTTTAGCCACGCCTTGTCTCCCCCCACCTATATCCAAGCATCGTCCCTTGGTTCCACCACCTACCCATATCCCAGTACCTCCCTTCTTAGAAAATACAGAACCCAGTATCATTTTGTGGTGCTAAGTAATTTGTAAGGAATTTGTTAATGATAACTTGAAAAGCAGTCAAATAGATCCCCCTGCACTGAGCAACAATAAACCCCACCCAGCAACGGTAGACTCCCCACCAGCAACAATAGATCTTCCAGCAGCCAGGAACAAAGGACCCCTCCCTAAACATAATTGCCCCCCAGTAATACAAGACCCTCCCCTGTAGAAACAATATAACCAACACCAGCAACAATAGACATTGCAATAGTTCCCCCCAGTGACAATAGATACTCCAACAGTCAGCATAAATAGACCCTCCAACACATTCTAGCACCCCTTGCCATTAAATACATTCAGTGCTGGAGGTGCGGGAACTGCATTTCCCCTGAAACAATTTCTGTTTGTTAGTAATTTGTGCTAACTTTAAACTGTTTGACTAAACTTAGGTTTTAAAAGTAAATTATGCAAAAAGCCAATGTAAATAAGCCCTTATTTTGCCTATACTGTACTTTAAAGTTTTTATTTAAACAAGGCCAAATGCTTTTAGAGAATGTAGCCATGTTTCTGCCACTGAGACAGATCTGGAACACAGGAACATTCTTCTTGTGCATAAAGATGCTTTTATGGGTCTCTAGTGTTACAGCTATCATCTTTAAAGTGAAAACTCAACATGTATAGAAAAATTGTGACCATATTGGACATGTAAGCGGTGGTATACTTTGCTTTTTCTGAGAAACTCAGAAGACATCATTCACTTCAACCTCAAAAATGTAGATGTAGGAAATCATAGTGTTGCCTTTAGTGCCTTTCATCCAGAAACACATAGGTGGAGGGGGGGAATCATCATGCATAGATACAAGGCCATTCTCGAAGTACCTCCAGGGCCACATATTCTTAGTGTGTCCAAGCTCACCCTGAGGTATTTAGGGGCTTTAAAATTGATGACCATAACTCTTTCTATTATTTTCTGCATACATGATTCAGCCTTTATCCTGAGGTCTTGCAGGCCTCAAGCTTTCCCTTCCCGGGCCAAGGAGAGGGGAGCTGAGTTTCCCACTTTCTGTGCTTGGCTACATTAATGTAACTGCTCCAAATCCCACATTTTGTACAATCTTCCATCCCTCTCAACTACTGCTCACTTCCTAGTCTACAGATTATTTTGATAGTGCTGCTGAAGGCCATGGAGGTTGAGACATCTGTATGCTGTTGAACCTTATTGAATACTTCCAGTGTGAAACATAATAATATCTTGATCCTCTTCTTGTCCACCACTACAATTACAATAATGCCCCTCTTGAGAGCTCCATAACATCCTCACAGGGTGGACCTCCATTATCTCTCTCAGATCCAGTAAAACGATGTTTCTCCTCTGCCAGATGCTGCAGAATGGTTTTCACCCCTCAACAAAAGGCATACTTGTTCCTAATAAAAATATATGCAGCGCTAAAAAAGGATAAGCAATGACTCATATATACATCATGCGTCTAATGAAATAAAATTAAAAATGGGTGATAGCTAAAGTGCTTAAAGTGAAAATAACGTCCTCAGGTGATATAACAATCGTCCCAGTAATAAGTGCGAATGCTGTCGACTCCGTGCTCATAGGTGGGTATACTATATGTACTCACCAGAAGGTGCATAATATGCGCATTTGAGTTGTCAGACCACTCCTGGTACTAGAAGGCTGAGGCAATATGGGTCATCTAGCAGGCTGTCACTCTGATGGAGATGCTCTTTCCTCTAACCAGCAGGGAGTCACCAGGCATCCAGCAACGGTTGTCATACAGCTAGTCAGGACTCCTCAGAGCAAGGCGCTCAACATAGATATCCACCTTGAAAGGGGGGGGCTCAACCATACAGCCCACCCCAAAAAAGCACTGATAGTGTAGTATGTACAGACGATTTTTATTTGAACACAATGTAGTACACTCACATAGGGTAGCCCAGAAACAAAGATGGCCACCAGCCTCCACGAGGTGCGGGGCGGCGTGACGTCTCCGGCTAGGCTCCATCTTGACGCCTTTCGTGCGGACATGCTCGTTTTAAGGTCAAGGAAATAGTTTTTTTGTTTTAACAGTATTTGGTTTCATATTAGGCGAAGAGGAAATGTAACCACTTCTGCCCTCAAGAAGGTTTTACCCCCTTCAAGATCAGGGGATTTTTTGCTATTCAGCACTGTGCTAATTTAACTGGAAGTTGCACAGTCATGCAGCACTATACACAAATTACATTTATACACAAATAGAGCTTTCTTTTGGTAGTACTGGATCATCACTAGGTTTTTAATTTTTATTACATAAACGAAAAAAAAGACCAAAAATTAAATAAAATATATATATATTCTACTTTCTGTCATAAAACATCTCAAATAAAAAAGGAAAAAATAAAATTTCTTCATAAATGTAGGCCAAAATGTATTCTGCTACATGTCTTTGGTAAAAAAAACAAAATCCCAAAAAGTTTATATTAATTTGTTTGTGTGACAGTTATAGTGTCTAAAAACTATGGTATATATATATATTAGAAAATTGATCAGTTCTGATGTACTGATGGGCGACCTATGTCATTTCTTGAGGCCCTAAATTGCCAGGACAGTGTAAATTCCCCCAAAATGAGTCATTTTTGGAAAGAAGACAGTCTGAGGTGTGTGCTTTTTTTTAACAATTTTTTTTACACACTGTCACCAGTGCAGTACAGAGTCATCATATGACTGATATGGCAGCGATCAGGGATACTGACTGGTGACAGTATGTTAAAAAAAAATTTTTATTACCTTTTTAACACTACTTCTCTGGAGGAGAGGGGGTGATCAAGGATTTTTTTACACAGTTATTGCTTAAAACAGTGAAGATCACTGCATAAGCAATAGATTTAGCTGTGATGATTGGGTTAACATTCGTGACTGCTTACTTACTGTTGACATGCTGTGATTGGCTACAGCTATCACATGTTAGAGGTAGCGAGATATCATGTGATAGTTGTGAACCAATCACAGCTTCAAAACACTAAGCAAGCAGTCATGAATGGAAACCATTCATGACTGTTTTGTTTACATTGTAATCATGTGATTGCTATGAATATTCATAGCGATCACATGATACCCCGGCCGCTCATAGCAGCTAGGTCCTGGTAATGGTAATATGATGTTTCCGGTAGAGTCATATACGTGACTGTGCCTGTATCTGCTGCTCGCTCACAATATATTTATGGTGGTTAATATGTTTCACTCCTAGTACTTAGTTTGCTATATGGATTATATACACATTTTTTAAATATTTGCATACCTCCTCCGGAAACAAGAATAGAAAATAATGGTTTGTTTGTTAACATTGGCTTACTGCATTTATATGGTTTAAAAAGTATTTGTGTTTCTCTACAGTAATATGATCATGTAATGTGTCTTCATTTTATTTTATGCTCAGATGCAGTCATGTGAAAAGAAAATGATATTTGCACCCTTTCACATATGGTTTATATTAAGGATTTCATTAAAAATGCTTTCATGCTTTTATTCTGTGCGGCTGATTTTAATTTAAAATCTGTTTTCTTAAGAACATTATCCAATCATAAAGGATGATTTCTAAAAACTGCAGGAAAGAAGGTTGTCTGCATTGCATGTAAAAACTAATCAGATCTAATCTCTGCAATCAAATCAAGAAAATATACAAGCGGTGTTCAAGTCAAACTGGGACTTTTATTTTACAGGTATAAAAAGGAATGCCTGTGTGGTGGTACTACACGCAGTAGTAACTGGAAAGTATATCGTATTACTGATAGGTGGCACGGGCCAGTTCAGGGACCATTAATCAAGGTGGCAGAGAACAGTGTTAGTGCGTGCATGGAACAGTGTGTGGTGATGAAGTTTCTTGTAAACGAAGGCATAAAACCCACAGACATCTACAGAAGCCTTCAAGCACAGTGCAGTGATGAGACGCTCAGGCACAGTAACAAATTTGGTGTAAACATTTTAGTGATGATCCTGGCCGTGGTGGTTCCCAGGATTTTCTACCCCATGGTGCCACTATCAACAGCGAATATTACTGTCCTGTTTTGAGTGATGTGCATAGGCAACTGCAGAAAAAAATGGCCTGGTTTGAGCTCAAGGACAATGCACAAGCTCATATTGCTCACCGCACTACGTGCACATTACAGCAACTCGGCTGGGAGGTATTGCCCAATTCCCCTTACAGACCAGACCTTGCTCCGAATGATTTCCACCTGTTTGGACCCCTAAAACAGTTCCTCGGAGGTCAGCATTTCAGAACTGATGATGAAGTGAAGCAGGCTGTCCAAGGATGGTTCAGGCGTACTGACAAATCTTTCTATGCTGAAGCTTTTCAGGCATTAGTTAAACACTGTGATAATGGTATAAGTATATAAATGTAGCAGGGGAGTATGTTAAAAAAAAATGCAGTTCCCACTTGAAATTTGTTCCTTTAGTATATAAACTCAAAATTCCAGTTTGACTTGAACACCCCTCGTACAATTACCCCAGAATGTGTGCACGGGGATGATAGTCTTTTTAAAGAGTTTCTAAAGCCAGTAATGTCTCTTTTATTTTTGGATAGTGTGCGGAAGGATTAAAATTTAGTACTCCTGTGTGCTTTTATTACTGTTTGTATCCCCATTGAGGATACACACCCTTTCTCTTTGTCCTTGTTACCAGTCATACTGGAACTAAAAGTAAGGGAATATGAAACATTTTGTCACAAAACATTGTACAAGTTGTCACCTTAACGGGAATAGAGTCGGAATTATTCCACTCTATACATTTGTTCCAGTGACGTTGCTCTCAGCCTGCATACACACCTAAGTAGACTTGTGATTTTGAATGGTTTCCACATGTATCAAGCTTCAGGTGTTTTTTTTCCTGGGCTGGGCAATGGAAGGGGAGCAGTTCTAGAGGGGAATGAGTTCTTCAGATGCAAAAATATCTATACTGTGCATTTACAGGCATTACAGTTAAAGTCTATGGGATTAAAAATGCCTAAATATGCTTTTTTTAAGAAGTAGGGTGTAGAGCCTAGGGCTACTGAAAGAAGTGTGAATAGGAATAATTATAAAGGATGGAATTGTGCATGATAAATGTAGTCAGGTGTAGGGAAACAAGCTGAAAGAAAAACATATGTGTAGGAAGGTGCTTCCAAAGAGTTATTGTTCATTTCAGTGTTGATGTTCTGCAGTCTGGGTCAAGTCAACTGTCTTTCTACTGAAAATATTAAACTTTTTATGTGTGCACTGTGTCCTTAGAATGACCTGCTATGTGGATGGGACAGAGAGGAAGGGGTTAACATTGCTGGCCAAGATTTCTCACCAAAACTTTGAGATCCACCACCCCCTGCAGGTCATCCTGTATAAATAGGGCTCTTTGAGCTTTTTGGAAGTGAAGGCTACTGAAATACTGCCAAAATGTAGTCTGTTACGCTTCTGGACTGAGCCCCAGCTGAGGGGGCCAGTCGAAGTTCCCTGAGTAGCTGGGAACCTGAGGACTCTGGCTGAACTCTTTGCTACCTATCATGGACTTATTGCCTTCTGTAGATTATTGCCATTGATGGACTCTATGGACACCTTGCTACCTCCTGTGGGTTATTTGCCTTAACGGACTCTTGCTTTTAATGGACTGCTCGTGAACATTCTGCTAACTCAATTATGATTACCCATTGGGCACTAAAGCACCTCTGTACAGGATGTCATGTAAATAGTTGCTTTGCAAAGACTGTTCCTGTATGTTTGCTTTTCTTTGGTAGAGGCTGTTTGTGTTCCTTTAAATGCCTGGTCTGAAGTCTCTCTAAGTGGCGCAGTGAATGGCATATCTAAATAACAGAGCTTGTAAAAGGAGACTGTAGGTTAGACGTGAACCGTTAGAGGATATGCAATACATTTTAATTCAACACGTAGTTTGCTAGTCTAGCGTAGGCAATTTTGCCATTGCTAGGGGCAATTCTACATGTATCATTGCTTAAGGCAGCACACCAGCTAGGGAACAGGTGATTTGGTGTAGAGTGATAGTTACTCTGGTAATGAAAGGATGTTATGCTTTACCCCTTCACTAGCAGTAGGTTCCCCACATACTGGTACCCAATCTACGGCATAGCATACCTAGGGACCTAACCTGGAGAGCAGAGGCGGACTGACAACTCATAGGACCCCCAGGCAATAGGGGATCATGGGGCCCCTGTGTCCTTGCCCAAACTCAAAAAAGCCTATGAAAAAGGTACCAGGGGCATCTCATGGGGCCCCCCACTAACCCCATGCCCTTGGGCAGTGCCCAAGTTTCCAAATGGTCAGTCCGCCCGCCCCTGCTGGAGAGGTATGTAGAGGGGGAACCTGGGAGAGAGCAAGCATGTAGTTGTGAATGAAGAGCATTCTCTGTATCCAGTAGCAACAGTGGATATGTCAATGGCAGTGAGATGACAGAAATTGCTGCATTGGTGGATGCTGGCACAGGCTCTGCAGTACCAGTTTGTAAATGTTGCTCACCTAGGAGTTTGTGTTCTATAACAGTAGTGGTGTCTGGACTGATCAGTATTAACAGTACAGCTAGTTAGCTTTGGGTTACTAGAGGGTTAATTGTGTTCATCGCAGCTCGCTTCTAAGTCTGGAGTTGTGCTTTAATGCTGATTTAGCAGGATAGCAAACTAGGCAATTATCATAAACCTTTTCTGTAATTACACTCAACCCCCTATCTCTAAATAACACCCACTTAAAATCAAATATCTATAACTCAAAAATCCGAAATCATAGTCCAAAATAATAGAGTCCAAAATATCAATGTCTTCCAAGATTCTAGAGTGTGTCCAACTCAATTCACCAGTCCAGATCCCGTAGACCTCGAAAAAATTAAACTAGATATAGTGTATTACCTTCAAATATCATTAAATAATAAAATAAATTAGTGACCCGTGAATCATGCACAAAAATTATTATTAATCACTCGGTGTGCACTCCTGACAACGTGGAAAATCAAAACGCACACAAAAAAAAATCTATATAAATATAAATACAAATCCACAAAACACTCAGTGAAATTCAACACATCAAAAGTGAAGTGAGCACTACGTGACACCTCACACTAGTGGGATTAAAGGCAATTACCCTCTTGCAGTAAAAACCAGCATTTCAGGATATAATATTTGCTTGTCAGCTTCCACCATGCAGGTAGTACCCTTTTCAATTTCCCCAATTCCTCGTGGAGGTAAAGAAGAGATCCATCAATTGTGTAATATGAGATATAAGACCAAATGTATTAGACTTCTTACATTTAGGATTGCTAGATCCATCAGACCAGTCCCCAGCAGTTCGTATGGTAAAATTCCAATAACCAAAATGGCCGCGCCGCTCCTTCTGGTTTGGCGTCAGACGTCACGTCACTGACGCGTTTCGTCACTTCCGACTTCTTCTCGTGGGTGTTATTTAGAGATAGGGGTTTGAGTGTAATTAGAGAAAAGGTTTATGATTATTTACTTTCAAGGGTGAAAGTGTGACTTTTCTTGAGGTGTATTGGTGAGAGTTTGTTGGAGATAAAACTAGGCAATTAGCAAGTGTAGTTCTTAGTGACCCACCCACACGCGTGAATAGGGGCTAAGAGGGCATTCCGCTAACTTTGGAGGAAATTAAGCTAAATGTATTTGAAAGAGAGATATATGGTTAAAAAAAAACCTGCCTAGATTTAAAGAAAAAAATTGGCTTTAGGTATACTTTAAGAACAGTTTTCATTTGAGTTATGGGAGCTAAGCTAACATCACACATTTGGCCTGTATTACTGGAAAGTTATTTGAGTTGGCCATTGGGTATACAGAGTAAGAAACATAATGAGTTAGTCATAGTACTAAATCTAAAGGCAGTTTTTATTAACTATTGAGGCTTTTTAAATAAAGAGCTCTGATATACTGTTTTTCAAAAACAAGCTAGGTTGTTGACCTCTATCTAAAGTGGTGTTGAGGTGTGAGTCTTTGTTTTGTTAGGTCTTATTCGTACAGGCGCAGAAATCTGTACCGCATGTGTTTAGTTGCCTGCAAGAAACAGAAGTTCTGTGCAGCCGCTGCCAGCAGTCTGTTAAAAAACAATGACAAACAGACAGAAACAGCGGCTTCACGAATCTTCCCACACATCTGAGCATTTACATCTGTACAGGAATGGATGCAGAGGATGGTTGGTGACAAGCTGCATAGAACATCTGTCACTCCCGTGCACATAAGCACACTCTGTACAGGCCTCTGCATCCACGTGAATGAGTCCTTAATTGACAATTTACTTAAAGCCGACCTTGCATGCAAATGCAAGATCCGCTTGATGCCCTGCCCCCCCCCCCTTTCCCTTATTTAAATACAAATTCAAAACTTCTGAATAAAGGAAAAAAACCTTACCTTACACTTCAGATTCCGGCGTGCTCGTACCTCATTTGAGCAGTGGTGACAACAGTCCTTTTCACTCTACACCAGGAAAGCTGAGGATCACAAATCTCTTTAGATGCAGGCAGAGGCGGACTGACAACTCATGGAGCCCCTGGGCAATAGGGGATCATGGGGCCCCTGTTTCCTTGCCCACACTCAAAGCACACCCAGAAAAGCTTATAAAAGGTACCAGGGGCCTTTCATGGGGCCCCCTACTGACCCCGGGTCCTCGGGCATTGCCTGAGTGCTCGAATGGTCAGTCCGCCCCTGGTTTCAGGTGTCATTAAATGATAAGTTCACCTTTGGGAACAACACATTTTTTGAGTGGAACATGTAAAATGCTCCCACCGCCACAGCTGCTGCCCGATCCCCCCCTTCCGCACTGTGACAGCGGTACGGGGAGAAGCTCCTCATACTAGCTGTCAGTTTTTGAAAACAGAGCATGTGGGGCTCTGCCCAAACAGCTGTGTCATTTGTTCACAGAGTTCTGTGAATGAATGGACTACAAGTCCCAACAGCCTTTGTGGCTGTCCTTAATAATCCTTAGTCAGCCCTTATTAACTCTTCTCCTTCTCTTAGCTATTTCTTTTCTGCTGACGTTAATTGTTATTTATTTTTTTACCATTATTTCTTTTTATTCATTCTTTTTTTTGTTTTTTCACTTTAAAATAGCTTTGCCTTGCTTTGCACCAGAAATAGAGCAAAATATAAACTAAAAGGTATAGTTTTTATTTACATTAAAAGATCTTTTTTTAAAAACATTTATCAAAGTAGAAAAACATTTTTTTAACCTTTTTTTATTTCTGCCTTTACATTACATAGCAAATAAAATATTGTGTGTGTGGGTGGGGCTTTGAGCCTGATACAGGGACCCTCGCAAATATACTCACTAATGCCCTGGAAACATGGGCATGGGGGTCACAGTCATGTGGAGATCAGCATTAAGGCAGCACCATAACTCAGAAGGGAGACGTTCAGCTTTTTGCACAGTCCCACTATTTAGACTTCCCATTTAAGCTCTTTTACCATGTGCAAAACTCAGCTTCACATTAAACTAAACAAATACTCCTACATAAATTGAGCCTGTATACATTATCTTCAGTCTTCTCTTCTCTACATCTGTTCAAAGTCCAGAATTTATAAAGCTTTTCTGAGCTTTCAGAAAACAGGAGGATGAGAGCTGCAATTACATACTACGAAGCTCAGTGAGGTGAGCTATGAGAACAGGAACAAAGCAGAGGCTCTCAATCACAGCTGTGTACTGGATATCCCTTCCCTGTCACCTTTTTTTCTTGGTGTCAGGAACACTTTTCAAAAGTGATTCATGCAGATATCAGAGGAATGCAGCAGCAGACAAAAAAGACACGTGCTGTTCTTAATTGAGACAAGTACACACTATAGAGGGATATGCGTTGTTCATATTCAGGGCAGCACAGTGGCTAAATGGTTAGCACTTCCGCCTGGCAGTACTAGGGTCGTTGGTTCAAATCCCAACAACGGCACCACCTGCCTGGAGTTTGCATGTTCTCCCTGTGCCTGCATGGGTTTCCTCCAGGTACTCCAGTTTCCTCCCACACTCCAAAGACATGCTGGTAGGTGAATTGGCTCCTGTCTAAATTGGCCCTAGTATGTGTATGTATGAATGTAAGTTAGGGACCTTAGATTATACACCCCTTGAGGGTTAGGGACTGATGTGAATGTACAAAATATATGTAAAGTACTGCGTAAGATTGACAGCGCTATATAAGTACCTGAAATAAATAAATAAAAGCCTGAGGTATACAACCAGGACACAAGATCTTTTTCTAGGTGATATGGGCATGATCTGCAAAAAGCTGTAAATATATACAGGGTGGTGGGTACTTTGACATTTATGTATTAACGGAAATGTCTGGCAATATCTAATAATGATAATAAAAACAATAAAGACCTAGACAAAGAACCTCAAGCATTCTTTGGACTCTCCTTTTTTAATTCATTTTATCTTGAGGTTCAAGTGAAAATGGTCAATGGAAATATATTGGTATTGTGTACGATATTTCAATGTGCAATTCGTTTTTAGCTGGAAACAAATTTTGTTTCAAGCAATTAATTGCTATACTTCTTTTGTGCATTGCATGTAGAAGGTTTATAAAGGTAATGCCTAGTACACATGGTAAGTTTTTTTTCATTCATCCCAGCAGGCAGAATGAAAAAAATAACTGAGGAGCTTGTGAGGAGCTCGCTGCACTAACTATCTGATGTTAGCACAGCGATCTTCCCTCTGTGTTGCTGTGTTCTGATAAGTCTTCCCCCCCAGAGCACATCAATCAGCGCTCACAACCATTGGTGGCCAGTGCTGATCGGATGCCGATCAGTTGCTAGTTTTCTAACATGCTCACTTGACAAGCCAGTCATGAGATTGGCTTCTGTTGGACAAGGACCCACACATGGGCCAAATGTTGGCTGGTTTCTATTGTACTGGTTGATTTTAGTCGATATTCATCCCGTATGTACAGGGTTTTGCTCGTGATGTATGCATACATTTTTGCATACAATATTCCCTTTAATCAGCTTTCACTCATTTTCATTTTTTCTCACACTCCCTGGGCATGTTTGCTTATCAAAGGTGATTGCACATGTTATGTTGGTCAAATGGCACTTAGTAAGATTCTCCTTCCAGAAAGTCCAGGTTTATTAAACATCATAGTGTGGATCATACAGAGGATCTTGGTTTCCTGGAAATATAAGGCATCTGAGCACCAGATTTCCAAAACTAATTCCTTGATTTGGAGGGGAGTTGACATGGCATATGCATATGAATGTCATATAGGACAGCATCTGTTTATAAATGTTTTCATGCCATATTCTCACAGTGTTCACCCAGGCTTCATACATTTTCACAATGGAATC
Source organism: Staurois parvus (assembly GCF_062004578.1). Lineage (NCBI taxonomy): Eukaryota > Metazoa > Chordata > Amphibia > Anura > Ranidae > Staurois > Staurois parvus. The sequence goes on from NW_028317808.1 coordinate 6,867,465, forward strand.
TAATTAGAACGAATTGTGAATCATGTGTGAAAACATTTTTTAATAGACTGCTTATGGGTTTACACCATAATGGCTGATTTATTCCCCTTAACTTTCTGCATTCAGCCTGTTCAGCTTTATCCATGCACATACTACTTTTTTTTATTGTTATAGGAATTTTGCTATCTTTTTTAAGCTCTTAATCTTTTTACTAAATTTCATATTTTTTATGCATACATTTCTGTTTGAGCTTTTGTAATGCTCACTATAATTAGTTTTTTTTTCATGTAAATCTCAACACAGCAGCATCTTTGAGGTGCTACGTGCTTCCATTAATATATGTTGTGTTTTTGTGTAATGCATGTCTGTTTGCTATCCTTGCTTTGCTGGTGTGACCCTTTTGGCCTTGATTTATATATAATCAGCAGTATTTATCTTCTAACCCCAGAATTCGGAATGCAGGACGCCTCACAAAATCTCTGAGCCTGGAAAGAAAAATTATGCAAGGAATACGTTTTTCTCTATGAATTCTTAGGCTACTCAGATATGGAAACTCCAGAATACACTGCAACACAAACAATTGAATTTAATCAGACAGTTGCATTAGTGTAATGTGTTTTCTGTCCTTGTCATATTATTTCCCTACTCTGTGAGCCAATGAACAGGAATGTATGTCTGCATTATTTGCTTGCGTTATTGATATTTCATGTATTCATGTATTTTGTGTATAGCATATATGGAAAAGTATTCATGTTTACACCTAGGGATGACTCAGTCAGGAGAATTGCCCATTCATCATTTTTTTAATTAAAATATTTGCATATAGGCTTTTCTTGATCTGCATTGAATAGCATAATTTAGGAAACCAGTCAATCATGATTTGTGAATGTACAAATTTGACAAATCAGTGTGCATATTTTAAGTAAAAATGCATAGATTTGCCAACTTGCCCGGTTTTCAAACTGATTTCTACATCCCTATTTCTGCCCTAATATATGTATTCATGAAAATTTACTGACACCCAGTGGTAGCAGTCTGCAATGTCATCACATTGGTAGTGATGTCAGACATACAGATAGGTGCGTTGTGATTGTGTATTGTGTGGGGATGGGTATGAATTAAGGAAGGCTTCCTAGCCTTTGGAGAGCATAAAAAGAGCCTTCCAGGACTCAAACCTTGTTGTATGTGTACTCCAAGCTGTTCCATGTTGGCAGTGAACAGTAAGCCCTGGTTCACACTGAATCCAACTTTGAGATCGTACAACATCACTTAAAGTCACATGACTTCAAAGCCGCAGGTCAGTGCAATTTCAGGTGCGACCTACCTGACATCTCTGCAACTTCATTCACAGATGTCTATGCAAGTTGCAGCTGAAATCACAAAAAATAATTCATGTACCTTCTTTTCAAACCGGTGTGGCACCCCAAAGTTGGAGTCGCACTGATTTGAATGGTTCCATTGTTGACAATAGGGTGCGACTTGTCATGCAATTTGGAACTGTCAAATTACCTGACAAGTTGTGAACCAGGAGTAAAGCAGAGAAAGAAACCTGTGATGCTATCTCATTCTGAAATACTTCTTCCCTTCAGTAGGCATTACAAATAAGTTTACCGAGACTTATACAATGAAGCCACAGAGATTTTTAGAAATACCAAGCAGGCACACTCCGTTGCCTGTATTTATTTATCAAAGTCTTTTCCAGCACCTAGGTACCCCTGCTTGTGATCTCCTGCAGCCTCTTTGTAAATAATTCCTGTCTGTACAATACACTATACCAGGGTTTAAAATTTCGAGTCTAGACCTACTAGCCAGGCACAAACCTTACTCTCCACCAGTTGCCCCACCCAACCTTGCCCAGGTCCACCTCCAACCCCCCCCCCGGACCGCCCCCAACCCTGCCCTAATCACACCCCCTTAAAGCTTATGAAATTAAATTTTTCTTTAGAATAAAGAGTCCAAAATATAAAACTGTACACAGTAATGTATATCCCAGCTCCCCTGTACTCCATTATAGTGATATGACATGTATACAGTAATGTATATCCCAGCTCCCCTGTACTCCATTATAGTGATATGACATGTATACAGTAATGTATATCCCAGCTCCCCTGTACTCCATTATAGTGATATGACATGTATACAGTATATATATCCCAGCTCCCCTGAACTCCATTATAGTGATATAACATGTATACAGTAATGTATATCCCAGCTCCCCTGTACTCCATTATAGTGATATGACATGTATACAGTATGTATATCCCCCCTCCCCTGAACTCCATTATAGTGATATGAGATGTATACAGTAATGTATATCCCAGCTCCCCTGTACTCCATTATAGTGATATGACGTGTATACAGTATGTATATCCCAGCTCCCCTGTACTCCATTATAGTGATATGACATGTATACAGTATGTATATCCCAGCTCCCCTGTACTCCATTATAGTGATATGACATGTATACAGTAATGTATATCCCAGCTCCCCTGTACTCCATTATAGTGATATGACATGTATACAGTAATGTATATCCCAGCTCCCCTGTACTCCATTATAGTGATATGACATGTATACAGTATGTATATCCCAGCTCCCCTGTACACCATTATAGTGATATGACATGTATACAGTATGTATATCCCAGCTCCCCTGTACTCCATTATAGTGATATGACATGTATACAGTAATGTATATCCCAGCTCCCCTGTACTCCATTATAGTTATGACATGTATACAGTATGTATATCCCAGCTCCCCTGTACTCCATTATAGTGATATGACATGTATACAGTAATGTATATCCCAGTTCCCCTGTACTCCATTATAGTGATACGACGTGTATACAGTAATGTATATCCCAGCTCCCCTGTACTCCATTATAGTGATACGACGTGTATACAGTAATGTATATCCCAGCTCCCCTGTACTCCATTATAGTGATACGACGTGTATACAGTAATATATATCCCAGCTCCCCTGTACTCCATTATAGTGATATGACATGTATACAGTAATGTATATCCCAGCTCCCCTGTACTCCATTATAGTGATATGACATGTATACAGTATGTATATCCCAGCTCCCCTGTACTCCATTATAGTGATATGAGATGTATACAGTAATGTATATCCCAGCTCCCCTGTACTCCATTATAGTGATATGACATGTATACAGTAATGTATATCCCAGCTCCCCTGTACTCCATTATAGTTATGACATGTATACAGTATGTATATCCCAGCTCCCCTGTACTCCATTATAGTGATATGACATGTATACAGTAATGTATATCCCAGTTCCCCTGTACTCCATTATAGTGATACGACGTGTATACAGTAATGTATATCCCAGCTCCCCTGTACTCCATTATAGTGATACGACGTGTATACAGTAATGTATTTCCCAGCTCCCCTGTACTCCATTATAGTGATACGACGTGTATACAGTAATATATATCCCAGCTCCCCTGTACTCCATTATAGTGATACGACATGTATACAGTAATGTATATCCCAGCTCCCCTGTACTCCATTATAGTGATATGACATGTATACAGTATGTATATCCCAGCTCCCCTGTACTCCATTATAGTGATATGAGATGTATACAGTAATGTATATCCCAGCTCCCCTGTACTCCATTATAGTGATATGACATGTACACAGTAATGTATATCCCAGCTCCCCTGTACTCCATTATAGTGATATGACATGTACACAGTAATGTATATCCCAGCTCCCCTGTACTCCATTATAGCGATGTGACATGTACACAGTAATGTATGTCCCCCCTCCCCTGTACTCCATTATAGTGATGTGACATGTACACAGTAATGTATGTCCCCCCTCCCCTGTACTCCATTATAGTGATGACATGTATACAGTAATGTATATCCCAGCTCCCCTGTACTCCATTATAGTGATATAACATGTATACAGTCATGTATATCCCAGCTCCCCTGTACTCCATTATAGTGATATGACATGTATACAGTAATGTATATCCCAGCTCCCCTGTACTTCATTATAGTGTCGCATTCGCACTGGAAGTGTGTTGGTGAGCTGGCAGGAATCCGACGTGATGTAGGGGCCGATGTGGGCAGAAGGGAAAGTGATCTTCCTGGGTCCTCCCAAATCTTGGCAGCTGAACAGGAACCAGCCAGGCACGATATGAGGTCACGGTCCTGGTGTGATACTAAGCCGGAGACCCGGAATGAGGGAAATTTGGGCCGGAAGTCAGTCTGGAAACCAATGCACAAGCACGGTGTAAAACAGTCAATTACTAAGACAACAACATGTTTTAGGGCATGCCCCTTCTTCAGGTCATCTGACAGGAAGTATTATATAGAGCCAGGGGGGTGAGTCATCAAGACGTCTCACCAAGAGTTAAACATTACAGCTCATTAAATAAATAAAAGTAAAAACACAAATCTGGTGAGATGTAATGTAACAAGATTGTAAATACAAATATAAATATAGATGCAAATCTGAAAGTTAAAATGCAAAGAATAAATAGGAAAAAATAAATAAATAAAAATAAATAATGAAAATAACAATGTAAAAATTTAAATAATGCAAATACTTAATAAAAGTGTGTAATGATAAAAATAGGAACTAACCCAAGTGGTTAGAAAAAAGTTGTAGCTTTCACAATGATATGGATATTATTATCTTCATTCAAACCGTTGGTGGCTAAAGTACCAATTTTATAAATACTGTACATTTCTTTTTTACACAATAAAACAAACCTCTCATTATCAGTCAAGGAGGTATGGGGAATATGCACAATAGCTAACACAGTTAGGGTTTTAGGATCTTTGTTGTGATGGGAGGCAAAGTAAGAATAAATACTATGTTTGTCCTTGCCCTCCTCTATCAGCCTTCTATGTTCTCCAATTCTCTTGTGTAAGAAACGTTTAGTGCACCTAACATTTAATGGATCCCCCCATAACTTTAATTCTCAACTTAGACAGCTGGTTGAGCGAGTGGGTGGGGAAGGAGTGCCCAACAAGAAGGAGCAACAATTTATGTTGCCCACTAGTTGTAGCACTCCTCATTTCTATCACCTACCAAAAATACACAAGTTTATAGACAATCCAGTTTCCTCCCCTGTGTTCCAGTATCCCTATATGGAAGATTTCATCACTGCTGGCAACCTTCTATCTTTCCAGTTACACATCACCCAGGGCAATGAGTCATCAAAGCAATTCAGGCTTCTGTACATCCTCATGTAAGGTTTGTGACCTTATGCACCAGTGCTTTTAATACTTTCTTGACTTCAATAAATGTGTCATATACATTTTACCTCCATTTACTCTTCGGGTGGACAATTTTTTTTTATTGTGGACTCTAATCCCTGGTACTCTTTGTACATTTGTTCTCATATGTATCAAGTAACCTCTGCTGGGTTCAAGAACTGTGTACACCGTATACACCATTCAACACCCTAATCAATTCCTGGACATATATTTCCTGGATTAATTCTAAATCACCTGGCACAAGTACCAAAGGACCTTTTGTCCAGTGGGTGAGGAATGGCCTGCCCATAAAAATTTCACTTTCACTAGGATTATAACTGTTTTGTAACCCCTGAAAATGTGCTTTGTTGGTAGATTTGGGGACCTCAAAACATCCAGCGGTGTCTTTCTCCATCACTTGTTTTTCAAACATACCTGCATCCATCTCTGTCCAGTTTAAAACAAGCTGTCTTATTAACAACAAAATTTCAGGTCTGTATCCTGCCATCAAGGTTTGGATATATATAGTGCCCATTTCTGCACTAGCCATATCCACCCCAGCTTCTTCCTTCCAGACTTTTCTAAATCTTTTCACATACTCTGTCACTGTCTCTTTTGTTCCTTGCATACAAGCAACAGCAGTTGCTAATGATTTCCTACTTTTCCATATTCACTCCATCTCAGCTGTCACCTTCTTCCATACCTTTTTCTGAGTGTCTTCTTTCAGCCATACATGAGTGGCTGCCAGGGTTCCAGTATCAACTAGAACATGTATTGTAGGCACCTTTGTCCAGTCAAACCCTGAGTCTATGTTATATCTCAAAATTCCGTCAATTATTAATTTCATCTCCTGTTGTGAGCACTGTCTGCCTCGTGTGGCTCTCTTTAAATAATTTATGCAAGCAGTTGGATTCTTTCTGGGGTCTGGACTATTCTTTATGATGTCATTCATTTCTGTCATGTCCATGGGCTTAATTACCACATCATTTCCCATTACAGTATTACAGTATACTGGAAAGCTAAATTTGCTCCCTTTTCACTCTTTCCTTTTATATTGCTTTCCAATGCCCTGTCATTGGGAGCTACAGTCCTCTTTGTAGCTTTAAGTGTAATAGTTATTGGACTTTGTGTAGCTTTGTTTACTTGCCACTCCGGACTACTACCTGGTCTGTCTTCTTCTTCTCCTCCCTCTACCCCTGCCTCCTCCCCTAATTCTGTACTATCAGGACTCTGTATATCTTCTGCCTGTACTAAGGGAGGTTGTAGTGGTCTGTCTGCCCTCGAAGGTTTGTGGAAAGCATCCTGTGCATAACTTGGTGGAGCAGATGGTGGGGCTAAAGAGTGGAGATTTAGATTACTGGGTTATGGAGTGTAACCAGATGCATATTTCAGCCAGTGAAGACCTGCTGCTTTCATATATTTCATCCCATTCAGAGTCCCCTGAAAACCATGGGAAAGCTTCCTTATCTCCCAAACACGGTCCCTTTATCATGTCCATATGAAACTTATCATTAGACCTATCTCTAGGAAAGGGGCTACAGCTTTTCATACCCAAGGACCACTCGGCAATATTTTCTATGAAAGGAAACCACATAATATTCATCCCATAACAATAACGTTATCACATATTCCTTACAAGTTAACCTAGACAATTCAGGATATATTGTATTGCTTTCTTTTTTCTTAGCAATATCACGTAACACTTTACGTGGAAGCTTAGGAATGTTGGGCAGAGGTCCCTTACCATGGACTATTCCCATCTTGAAGCAGAACAGTTGTTAGGCAAAGCACTAAATTATTACAGTGTCAGCATTTTTCTCTGAAGAGGAGAGGCTGTAACACCGACAAAACCTTCTCAACAGTTCAGGGGTTTAACACTTAAAAGACCAACACTTGTAATATTCCTATACTGTAACAAAAATATTCTACATAGCAGTATCTTAACATACAGCAAATAAGCACTTATACTTCTAAAATGACAAAAATAAACGAGGACTACTATGAATTCACAATATTATACCTGCCTAGGGGAATTTTTTCCCCAGAGGTTCCCGAACCCTCGGAATTCCCTTTGAGGTCTCAAACCTCAAAGACTCCCAGTGAGATCCAACATTCTCAAATGGTGACTTTGGCTACTATCCCTGGGTCTTAAAGGGGGATGATCAAAGGTATAACTAAGACATAAAGCTGAGCTTACCTGACCGTCCACGCATTTATCCCACTTTTGACACCAAAATTGAAAGGATCAATTCCTTTCTGTAGCCCAAACTGTCCTCGAATATTTTCCCCACCAGGCCTGGGAGAAACAAAGCTCCAGACACCGAAGCTAAATCTCTGAAAGTTTAATGCAAGACAAGATCTGTTATACAGAACTCAGTGGGTGTTGCTTAACTTTAGGATGACCAATGAAACATTCCACTCTTATCAGTATAGTTACGTGAAGAATAGAAACTGCAAATAGCTGAGGGATACCATATAAGGTGGTTCCGTTTACTGAGAATAGAATCTATTCTCAGGAAATGAGTTACAAGTGAAACTCAAAATCGAAACTAACTGTTCACACATCTAGAAATGGAAGCATTATACAAAATGGATGCCAGTTAATAAGACATATATTTCCTTACACCTGTCTTTGACATATTTGGAATGCTAAACATGGGCCTTCTGATGATGTTTTATACATTATAATATTTACTAAAAAGGAATAAAACCAAGAAAAGACTGCAGTGTGATCCACTCTATCTGAGCACCACTAACCAAAAACTATTTTTAATATTTAAAGCAAACTCCCACCCCCATCCATCCATGTCTCCAAACTTTATTTTGCTGAAAAATCACTTTGAAAAGCACCCGCTAGCATTTCTGACTGTGGCCAACTTGAGTAGGGGCAGATTATTCATGTAGCATTTACGTCTAGGAATCCATCTGCCCTTAGCTCATGCATGCAGATTGGAGAGTGTGCTTAGTTGAGAAAACCTCTCCTCTCCTCCTGAAGACTCCTGGGATGTGTGACATCATTTGCCTAGGCCTGAAAACCAGGTAGTAACTGAAAAAATGTAAAAAAAAAAAAAAAAAGTTTTAAACAAGTAAATATTATATACTTTCCTATCTATTTACTAATGCTAGCAGCATAAGGATTACAAATATTCAACGTTGAGTGAAGTTCCGCTTTAAGTTGTTGGTTTTGATTCAGCAATCTACCATAAAAATATTTAAAATTTTAAAAAGTGTCATTCCTGTGAACAATACAAGCCCAGTATACCACGCAAACAAACTGGCAATCCCACTGCTAAAGGGTAGCCAGGCCTGGCGTTATGTTCACATGCATGAACATACAGGCCAGTGTTTCAAAGGGAAAGCAGGCTTCTAGTCTTTTGAGCATTCATGCCTGGACACATACTGCCTTAAACATTAATACCACTTAGTGCACCATCCAGCTGCAGCAGCTTGCAGCCTCTCATGGAGTTTTACAGGCTGCTGCCAGTGGGCCTGTACCTTTTGTTTGCATGGAAAATGTTGAACTCTCATGTAAAGGGGCTAAATGTGTGGACCAGTGTGCAGGAAACCTTAGCCATCAAGTGCATCCAAATTCTTTTCTACCACCTCACTGCGAACTTAAAGTGGATGCAAACCTCAGACATGAAATATGAACAAAGCATATCCTTCTGTAATGTGTACTTGTCTCAATTAAGAGCACTAAGTGTAATTTATTTTTGCTGCTTCATTCCTCTGCTATCAGCATGAGTCACTTTTGACAAGTCTTCCAAGAAAAAAATGGTGACAGGGGAGGGACCTCCAGCAGATTGACATCCTCAGCACTGTTCGTGTGTGCTGTGTGAAGGGGGGTTGTCCCTTTCATCCAATCAGCTCTTAGAACTCTCCTCACTGAACTCTGCAGTGTGCAATTTCAGTTCTCTGCCCCCTTTTTTTCCAAACTCATAGACAAGCTTTATAAATTCTGGACTTTTACTGGATGTAGAGAAGAGAAGACTGCAGATAAACAGGTTCAACTTATGTCAGACGATTTGTTTCATCCATGTGTATCACCAGAGACCAGTCACTTAACTGGGTATATGTAAGTGTAGCACCCTGTAGTGTGCTACTAGTGTAGTGTAGGTAAATTTATTGTGTATGATTCATGGTAACTGTGTGAGTCTGTGATTAAGGTCGGGTTACTGCAGGTCAAGCTGGATGATTTAACAGGTTGGAACTCTATGGCTTTTACCTGGCTCTGGAGGACCACAGAACCTTCCAAATGCCAGTAGATGAAAGAAGTGGAGACCTAATCTGCATGTTTATGGGAGGCTGACCAATCCCAGGTTTGGAAGCCCTGGTAGAGTGGTGAGACCAGCCTATAAATATGGCATAGTCAGGCCAGTAAGGGGAGTCGGGTGGAAGATGGAGTGCTGAGGAGACTGTCAGTGGCCTGGGAGGGGTCCCCTAGGTCTAGGGGGGCTGGCCTCCAGGCTGGGCTTGGGCTCAGGCTCAGGAGGGTCCATTCAGCAGTACGGCATGAACAGGATCAAGGCCTGGGAGCAGTAGAAGCAGTGGGAGCAAGGAGGACAGAGTGAGTGCATCTGCACACCCAGGGAATCACAAGGAAGAGACTGCCACATGTATCAAGCTTTCAAAGGACAGCGCTGGGCTCAATCCTTTATCCTTGTCCTTGGAGATGTTCAGAGTAGCCAAGAGGACTGGTAGTGTCTGCAGGCTGTAGAGCTGGGAGCAAGTCTACAGGGGAGAGGAGACATACCTCTATGTAGTTTACGAGTTAAGCTGATTTTCAGAGAGGCTGCAAGTCTCTCACCTGTAAGGGGCTGTAGCTACTGATCTGCAAAGGCTGACGGCTTTCAAGAAAAAGAACAGTCCAGGATCTATTTCTGTAAATAGAAAGGAAGATGTCTCCATGCATTGATTCAGCCAGGTTGGGCATTCCATAAACCCTATTACCCTATCCAAGTTAATTTCCCCTAATAAACGTGCAGATGCAGGTATGGAAAATGCATATTGCCTGCCTGTGCAGAGTTTAGGGGACCTAGAAACACAGCAGCCCTCATGAGGGTAGTGCTACATAAGGGTTTACAACCACTTTAAGGGTTGTACTGCTCTTCATGCTTCATAGCAAAGACACCTCTGATACTGAACAGCTCCAGGCTTTACTACTCATCTGCCTCTCGTCTTTTAATTTATTCACTGCACTGGCAGAAAGAGAATCTTCATATAAGAGGTATGTCCTGATATATTCACGATGGACCAGCCTATCAGTTGAGAGCCAGGTCAACTATTTGTATGGAAAGTAGACACTTAACTTCTTGCCGACCGCGCATTGCCGAATGACGGCTTCACCGCGGCCGGCCAGTTCTGAGTGGACGTCATATGACGTCCTCCCAGAACACGCTCTCCTGCGCGCCCCAGGGGGCGCGCACCCGGCGATCTCCGTGATCGCTGTGTCCTACGGACACAGCTGATCACGTGATGTGGTGAAAGGCCGATCCCACCGGCCTTTTACCACGTGATCAGCGGTGTCCAATGACACGCTGATCACAGGGAAATGCAAGTGCCGGTTCTCGGCTGCACTTTCCTCACGCTGTCAGATCGTGAGGAAAGTACTGCCGAGAACCGGCAGTTGTCAGAGCGGGGATCGGCACCAATCATCAGGGCACTGATGATCAGTGCCCTGATGATCGGTGCCCAGCAGTGACACCCGCAAGTTCCGCCCAGCAGTGCGCCCACTAGCCCCGCCCACCCATTCCCAGCAGTGCCCCCACCTGTGCCCAGCAGTGCCCCCACCTGTGCCCAGCAGTGCACCCACCTGTGCCACTCTGCAGTGCCACCTACCTGTGCCCAGAAGTGCCACCTACATGTGCCCAGCAGTGCCACCCACCTGTGCCCACCCACCTGTGCCCACCAGTGCCACCCACCTGTGCCCACCAGTGCCACCCACCTGTGCCTGCCCACCAGTGCCACCCACCAGTGCAGCCCAGCAGTGCTGCCAGTCAGTGCCACCAGTCAGTGCCCAGGGGTTGTGCCAGTCAGTGCCGCCAGTCAGTGCCCAGAAGTGATGCCAGTCAGTGCCGTCTATTAGTACCCATCATCAGTGTCACCTATCAGTGCCGCCTATCAGTGCTGCATATCAGTGCCACCTATCCGTGACCCCTAATTAGTGCTGTCTATCAGTGCCGCCTATCTGTGCCACCTCATTAGTACTGCCTATCAGTGCCCTTTAGTGCTGCCTATCAGTGCCCATCAGTGCCGCCTATCAGTGCCCATCAGTGCTGCCTCATCAACGCAAATCAGTGAAGGAGAAAAAATACCTGTTTGAAAAATTTTATAAAAGAAACAAACTTTTTTTTTTTTTTCAAATTTTTTGCACTTTTTTTAATTTATAGCGCAAAAAGTAAAGCGCCCAGTGGCGATTAAATACCACCAAAAGAAAGCTCTATTTGTGAGAAAAAAATTATCAAAATTTCATATGGGTACAATGTTGCATGACCGCGCAATTGTCAATCAAAGTGCGGCAGCGCTGAAAGCTGAAAATTGGCCTGGTAAGGAAGGGGGTATAAGTGCCTGGTAGGCAAGTGGTTAAGATAAAATTATATAATTTCATAATTGAGTTAACCAGTTGGTTACAGTTTGCTGCAGATATACTGCGGCAGAGTGACTGTCCTGTGCCGGATCTTGTACATGTACGTGATTTGGCTTTTCCAGGTAGCGGGCATGCTCTCCTCAGCTGTGATGTCATTTGCTACAGCACGTCGATCAACCAGTCCTGGCTAATGATTTGTGGCTGGAACACGCTGATCGGCTCAGCAAATGACAGAAGAAAATGCCATGCTGGTAAACAACACAGGGCTATCTAAAGACAGCAGTAATGTGCTGTTTTTTTTTTCCTGCAAAGCAGGGATATGTTGGATATTTGTTATAGTAGAAAGTCAAAAATATTGGGTTTTTTTCTAAATGTTCTGTCTTTTTTTATTCATATAATAAAAAAATAAATGGTGATCAAATGCCACCAATCGAAATCTTTTTGTGTGAAAAAAAATATATAAATTTCATTTGAGCACAGTGCTGCATGACCATGCAATTGCCAGTTAAAGTAGCACAGTGGCAAATAGCAAAAAAAATGGCCTGATCATGAAGGGGGTAAACCTTCTTGAGCTCAAGTGGATTAAACTGAATAATGAATAAAATATTTCAGAAGTAAAGGTCCTTGGTTAAAATTAAGCAAGATGGCTTCAGGAACATTTTCTTAGAGGCGTTTCACATTTTTTAGAGTGCGAGTAAGCCTGTTAAATTTGTAAATTCATTCTGGTGAAAAGAATTCAGGCTAATTTTTTTAAATATCCCTAAAACAGTGGTAATTGGAAACAATGATATTGATTAACCATCAGGGGCGGACTGACAACTCATGGGGCCCCCGGGCAATAGGGGAACATGGGGCCCCTGTGTCCTTGCCCACACTCAAACCACACCCAAAAAAGCCTATGAAAGGTACCAGGGACATCTCATGGGGCCCCCTACTGACCCCGGGCCCTCAGGCAGTGCCTGAGTTCCCCAATGGTCAGTCCGCCCCTGTTAACCATTCATAAACAGATTAATGCTTTCAATATTGAACCTATTATCTATTTAGTAAATTTTTTGTACAGAAAAAATCTTAAGAATCTAGTGAGATCATATATTGTAACTGTTCAATATAACTGTTCACTAAGACAGTGCATAGATGTAACTACCACACAGCTTTGTTTAGTAATGTTCTGAAAATAAAGCATTAATGGAATGGAAATTGCAGAAACTTATAAATCAAAAATAATTCTTCACCTTATCTGCTCCAGATCCTCACATATACATAGAACATTGCTTCTCACTATGTGCAGAACTCATACTTGGTACCCTTGTGTTTTGAAATTATTACCTGCAAGGTGATACACAAGGTGATATAATTATACGCAATCATCTTCCTGTTGTTTCTGCAGTTTAGTGCCAGAAAGTTTATGTGTGATGGAGATAAAATTGAAGAGGAAACATTCCCACTCACCCTCTCATTGTAACATCCGGCATATTGCTCAGACAGCAATTAGATTCATTGTCAGTACAGTTTCAGCCTGACTGTTGAGGGTTTGCTTCTTTTGCTGTTCACTACACCAAATCCCCGCTTAGCTCTTTCCCCATATCATTGTACATGTTTTGACCCCCATGGTCTAAAAACTCAGTCCCAAAAACAATCAGAAGTAGTCTCCCTATAATGTTATCATTATTCAGGGTGCATAGAGGGGTGATGTACTGGTCCAGAATGTAGCACAGTATGGCTTGCCACATCTCATTTCAAATTTGAATTTTTGGAAAATGGCTATATTTGTTCTATTTTATTTTATTCTATCCTAATCTATTTTTTTTCCTTTTCTTTTCTATTCTATTATTCTATTCTACTCTATTCTTTTATTTTATATTCTTTTTTATTCTATTCTTTTATTTTATATTCTATTATCTTCTGTTCCATTCTATTCAATTCATTGATATTCTGTTCTAGTTTTTTCTATTCTATACTTTTCTATACTATTATTCTATTCTATTTTTTTATTTTCTATTCTTTTTTATTCTATTCTTTTATTGTATATTTTATTATGGTATGTTCTATCCTATTCTATTCCTTTCTATTCTATTCCAGTTTATTCTATTCTATTCCACTCTAATCTGTTTATTCTATTCTATTTTGTCTTGTTCTAATCTTTTATACTCTATTATTTTCTATTCTATTCTATTCTGTTTTATTCTATTCTATTCCTCTATATTCTATATAGCAGCCTAAGAAGGAATCATTATCTTATTTCACTTTTATACCTTACTGTATTTATTTCAGTATGTTTCTATTTCATTTTAATACATTTTTGTAATCAAAATCAAATTCATTTTTAAATTCAAATACACATTCATTTTCAAAATTAAATTCATTTTCAAATACGCATAATTTGTTTCATTATAATGTATTTTGAATTTATTGAAATTTGTTACTATTGTGATTCAGAAATTCGGATACATCGGAATCTTCTGATATTGAAAATTGCATCCAAATTTTGTTTTGCAACAAAGTGCCTATTCTCTGACAGTTGTCTCATCACAGTGGAACTTCACTGCTCACTTCCAGAGCATCGTCCGGAATATGTGGTCTAAGAATTCTGGCTGTGGCTGTGCTACAGCCACTTCTCAGTATCACCAACCCTGACCAGAGCTACTTAAAACATCACAGACATATCACAGACAATTCAACAAAGGTACATATTGTGGATAATTAAGCACTTCACAAGGTGACATCCCGGTTGTCACCACCATCCCAGGGTCTGCAACCTTGTTATTCTAAAAAGCCATATTATGTACCTCAAAAACGTCTTCATGTGTTTGACATTAGAGAGAAATTGAGATTTGATAAAACTGGTATACATGGATAGTTTTTTTATTTTTTTTAACAATAGTATAACTAAACTTTTCTGATCTGAATAAAGTGGGCAATGGTTAAAACTCTTATAATTGTTTTGCCATCTCTGTCCTATTGGGGATATTTACCTTCTCTTCCTGAAAATGTTTTCCTTACTTTCAGCCCCAGTTACAATGAAGATACGGAGAGCAGTAAAAATTTCAGTTGGTTCTGAGTGGGTTAAATCTTTTGTACTCTATCCAAAGTGAAGAAAAAAAAATGTCTTGAGATACACTTGAAGATCAAATGAGCACTTTGGACTTAATAGCAGCATCACTTTTCTCTTTTGACTACAGTGGATCATTATTTCTCAGATGGATTAAACATCACACAGCAGAAATGATACATCATCTGAAAGATTTACATACCAAATAATACAGATTTGTTTCATTTTACAGAGGTTCATCCATTCTAAAGGTATTAATGCAAACCCACACACTATCTAATTATTGAATGTAAAGCTACTATCCCCAGGGGCAGGGGCATTAACGCCTAAGTGGCCTAGTAGGCGAACCCTTGCAATGCCCCAGTCCTCTTCATTGTAGCTCATTATCATGGCTAGATGCTTGGTATGTAGTGGTTCAAATACAAAGATGGGTACAAGGGTATGGCACATGATTGTTGAAAATAGTTCCCTATATTGGCCACTACATGGTACCATAGTTAGGGTTCGATATCCTATAGTGAAGAGAGGGCAGTGTAGGTACTGAAGTAAGCACTGGAGGCCCCCAGAGTAGTGAATGGAGTGTACCATAAAGGATGAGTTATTGGCAGCCCTGCCCCTGCCAGTGCAAAGCATCTTGGGTATAGGGCTCTGTATAAATACTTTGGCTGGAGTCCTCCTGGGGTCAGTTAATCATGGGAAGCAGTGCAAGGACTAAGTCTTTCAAAGATGTAATATTTGCTTCTGGGAGCTTCACATTATAAGAGAAGCAGGTAAGGAGAGGTGCAGGACTAATAGTACTACTCACATCCCTTTGGCTTGGAATGTTGGAATATGGCAAAACCCCTCTGTAGGTATGGGCTCTCGTCTCGTCTCTGCTGTTATCTGTTTAAAATGTAAGGTATGGTACAGTCCAGTGGTGTATTTAGGTTTTGTGCTTCCCTAGGCAACACAAAAATTGGCTGCTTCCTCCCCCTCAGAGAGCGCCTGACACCAACCAACACCACCCTCCCCCCACCCGAGAGAGCCTTCCACTATCACCACCATCCATACAATGGGCACCCCCCCCCCCAAGCGAGAGAGAGAAAGACAATCACCTCCAGACATCCCCTGGAATGAGAGTAAGGCTCTGCATACACCGTCAAGCAGCCCGCAGCCTCCCCACCTGGTCCCCATTCCGCTTGTGTCCCTTCTTCTGTCCCTTCTTCCAGGGTGTGGTGCTGCCCCCTGAAAAATGCCGCCCTAGGCAAATGCCTTGTTTGCCTTGTGCTAAATACACCCCTGGTGCAGTCACTATTGGGATGATTGGAAAGAGTGTAAATATGTAAATCAATCAAGTTTCAGTAAATAGGTAAAAAGCTCCTTATTAAAAGGTTCTCCAAAACAAACAGGCAACACTTGTACCTTTTTCAGTGTTCTTCCAGCATTCAGCCTCTTCTTACAACAGCAAAGGATGAACTAACTGGACAAATTTGGTTTGCAGGTGGTTTGGTGAACTTCTTTAACCACTTGCCTTCCTGAAGGTTTTGCCCCCTTCATGATCAGAGCATTTTGTTGTTATTCAGTACTGTGCTACTTTAACTGGCAATTGCTTGGTCATGCAATACTGTATGCAAATAAAATTTTTGTCATTTTTTTTCCACACAGATAGAGCATTCCTTTTGGTGGTATTTAATCACCACAGAGTTTTTATTTTTGCTATATAAACAAAATAATACCAAAAATGTTGAAAAAAAAACTTTTTAAAACTGGTGAATATAGTACTATTTAGTCTGTGTTTTTAGTTTTTAGAGTCTACAAACTACACTGTTCATTTAAAAAGTGATTAGTCCTGATGTATTAAAGGTGTGTCTTATTTCTTGAGGACCTTATAAAGCCAGTATGGTACAAATACCCCCCCCCCCAAAAAACCCTTTTTTAGAAAGTAGACAGTCAAAGGTATGTAGTAGTAGTCACGGCAAGTTTTTTGAAGTTCTACTTTTTTTGTCAAAATTTTTGGGAGAATTAAAAAATTAAAAACAAATGTTTTTCTTTTCACATAATGTTATCAGTGTAGTACAGCTTCATCATATAACTAGTGTGGCAGTAATCAAGGATACTGACTGGTGAAAGTATGTAAAAAAAATAAACGAATAAATAATTTTTTATTTAATGTTTTACATTTTTTCTTTTTTAACCACTTCAATACCGGGTACTTTTACCCCCTTCCTGCCCAGGCCAATTTTCAGGTTTCAGCGCTCTCACGCTTTGAATGACAATTGCACATTCATGCAACACTGTACCCAAACTAAATTTTTATCATTTTGTTCACCAAAATAGAGCTTTCTTTTGGTAGTATTTAATCAACACTGCGGTTTTTATTTTTTGCTAAATTAACAAAAAAAGACTGAAAATTTTGAGAAAAAAACACATTTTTGTTTGTTTCTGTTATAAAAGTTTGCAAATAAATAATTGTTCTTCATAAATTTAGGCCAAGATGTATTCTGCTACATTTCTTTGGTGAAAATAACCCAAATCAGTATTTATTATTTAGTCTGTAGGAAAGTTCACAAACTATGGGATATATCTGAAAATTGATCATTAATGAAGTACTGGCAGCCAAGGGCGGACTGACCATTTGGAAACTCGGGCACTTCCCGAGGGCCCGAGGGTCAGTAGGGGGCCCCATGAGATGCCCTTGGTACCTTTTTCATAGGCTTTTTTCTCAGTCCGCCCCTGCTGACAGCCAATCTAATTTCTTGAAGCCCAAAAATGTCAGAACGGTACAGATATCCCCCAAAGGACCCCTTTTTGCAAAGTAGACAGTCTGACGTATTTCATAAGAGGCATGGCGAGTTTTCGGTCAGAAAAGATGAGCAGGGAAAAAACTGGCAATGGCCTCCACCTGTAAAACCATTCCTGTTTTGGGTTTCGTCTCATTTCTGGCCATCTAGTGCACCTGTTGTTAATTTTATTACCACCAAAGCAGCTGAAACTGATTAACAACCCCCTCTGCTACTTAACTGACCAGATCAATATCTCAGGAGTTTAAATGACTCAATGCTATACTCTGATTCAAAAGTGTTCCTTTAATTTTTTGGAGCAGTGTGTGTGTATATATATATATATATATATATATATATATATATATATATACTGTATATATATACACCATACATAGTATGCATGTGTATGTATTGCACATTAACCAGAGAGTATGGTTATAGTAATTAGACAGCGTTATCTTTATCTGCAGTGGTTGCTCGTTTATCATAAATAAACTAGACTGGTGCCGTCCCAGTTATTCAGATGATTAATATTTTCCCCAATATATTAAACTGTCACAATAGCAAACTGCATCAGCTGCACAGGTATTCATGATCCCAATCAATATTTGATGCTGCTAAAGCAATTTATTTGTGCACTTGAGATGAAATTACAGAACAATCTATGTCCTACAGGCTGCTTAGTTCAGATGTATATGCAAGGACTTTATTTAAATTGCCTACCAGTTTATATGCTGGATGGTCCTTCTCAGTTTTATGATGACAGATTACTTTTATTACAGTTTATTCAGCTCAAAAGCTCCCTGCAGTCTGCAGCTCAGAACTGCTACATCTAAAATTATTTTGCAGGCTTCTACCTGTCCTTTCTATTTGAAAACTGCTACAACTTTCCAAAGGAAACATTGTTCAAATGACTATATGGTATAAATGTGAAAATCGGGTTTAGATTTTCTTACAGGATAAAAAAAGACTGCACTCCAGGCCATTTCTACGAGTAGTCCTGAGGAAAAATAAGTTTCAGGTGACACAATGGGGAAGCAGAAGTCTCGCCTTGAGTCTTCGATTCAGCCAAGATTCAATATCACCCCCATCTTTTCTGGTCCTAGAAAATAATTTCTCCTTTATCAATCTATTTTTGTTATCATATTCTTTCTGTTATTGAGGTTGTAGAATGATCTACATCACTCATATAGCATTCTTTTCAGTTGAGAATAAACTATTAGTGCAACTGGCACAGGGAAAACAGGAGTTCCTATCTATATACAGTATGCTGCCCAAAGTGATCATTTGGACCATGTCGGAGATAGGGAAACAGGTCAAAATCATCCCTAGTTTGTAAGGGTGCTTTTAGTGGTACGACTGCAGGGTCTATCACAGAATAACCATTAAGGTCACTACTACATTTGGAATATGTAAAATTTCATGGATAATTTCATATAATTTGCACAACTTTTATTTATAAAACCATATAAAGTCCCAAATTACATAAAAGTCATTGGTTTATAAGTATGAATAAGCTAGTCTAATACTGTCATGATGACCAAAATCTAAGATGACAGTACATTGTGGAGCTTTTTAAAAAGGATATTATAGGTCATAATTGAAATTGTTTCAACCCAAAACAATAATTTGTGAAGGATCCATATATTCTATTTTGTATTTCTTGTGCTTCCCACACTGGAAACATGTAAAATGCTGAATATGTTAACAGTTTTTCAAATGCTATGCAAATACAAATGCAAATATAACAAATGCAGGTACAAAATGGGCAGACATGACAATATATGGGCAAGCAAACAGACAATCATAACAATACAGTGTATGAATGAATAGGCAATCATGTCAATAAATTATTACAATATAAATAAAATATGCGCTGTGAAAAAATGAAACTAAACACATTACGTGCGGCTGTTCATACATACAGGTAGTATATTAAACCCACCTACTTGGATATTTTACATATATTTTAAATAAAAACACTACACTATTGGAGATTATTTATGGCTCCTGGCAAGCTTTATTAACTATAGTGGGAGTACACTCTGAGGTGCCATTGAACTGAGGAGACTTGAGATTGATGCACGTGATTTGGGGAGATCTTATATGTGCCACAAGTGGTTATGCTGTTGTTATGACTACCCTTTGTTCTGGTGAGTTTGGCTTTCACAAGGAGTTGGTGATTAATGTTCTTTTGAGTACAAGAAGAGTGAATACACACAGGAAGGTGGTGGAAGATGTTCTTTTTTTTTCTTCACAGTAGAAACATTGTTGGAATCTCTTTTTTTCACTTGACATTATTTGGACATTATTATTGTTGCATATTTTTTGTAAGGTGGCAATATACAAATGGGTAATTGTGACAGTACATAGAAAACCAATGGGTATTGCCCATAACCTTCTATGCCTACCCTTAATCCCTATCTACAAAACCTTCAGAAATCTTCTTCTGCAGGAGTCTGAAGAGGAGAGACCTAAAACCTTGCTTCCACCCATCTCTCCATTACTGGTACAAGAGCCTCTGCTCTGGCCCACATCGACTGGAGTAGTAACACTGATGTCATTTGCTGACCAGTGGGCTTACCATCTAACCAAAAGGGACTCATAGTGGTATGGAGACCCAATAATCAATGGTTAACTGGAATATCTATGCCAGTTCAGGAGAGTTTCCAGCTATGTGTATATTGACTGTTAAGTGGAACTTCCATTTGCACCTGCACAGTAAGTTAGACTGTTTGAGTTCAGCCTTAAAGTGATTGTAAAGGTTTAAATTTATTTATTATTTTTAAATAGCAAACATGTTATACTTACCTGCTCTTCTCCTCTTCTGGGGTCCCCCTCCGGTGCTCCTGGCCCCTTCCCCCCCACTGAGTGCTCACCATATCAAGATGCTTGCTATAAGGGCACTCGTACAAGATCACTTCTGAGTTGGCTCGCCCCTGTTCCCTCCTCACTGGTTGTGATTGGCAATGGCTCACGCTGCTGTGTCTGAACCAATGAGGGAGTGAGCCAAGAGAGGCTCCCACAGAAAGAAATATGAAATGCTAATGAAGAAACCTCCATCAGCTCCTCCAATCCAGGCCAATTCCACCACTCTACCTGGATCCAGCTAGAAGTTAGAGGAATAGAAATAGTCTGCGTAAAAGACAATAACAATGCTTTAAAAGTGTCTGGCCGGCTTCCCTAAACCTTGTACAGCATGTCAGCAGACCCCGGTGGCTTCCTGGCGGCTTACTCAGCACAGTGTCCCAGACTTACTTCTATTTGATGAGCCTATTATCTACTTTGCTATGTGACTTGCCATTTGGTACCTTTATTTTTAATAAAAACATTTTACACAGTCTGCACTTAGAGGCACTTTTCTGTTTGTCCTTAGTGAACTGAGAGACCCTCTGCTAATGTGCACAACATTGGATCTTGATTGGGCTTAGGTACGTATACAGTAAGAGGGGTTGGGGTGTTTGAAGCCTTATGCAGAACATTTTTTTAACATAATGCAGAGAATGCACTAAGATACAAAAATCACCTTAAATCTGAAGTTTAGTCAAGGATATTTTTGTACAATTACATTGGTTCAAGCTGGTCCAATGTCAGTGGGCATGTGCCACACCCGACCCATCCCCGTAGACACTGTGGGGTTTATTTACTAAAGCTGGAGTAAAATCAGGCTCACTCCTGCATAGAACCCAATTAGCTTCCAGGTTTTATTGCCAAAGCTTAATTGAACAAGCTGACATTAGAAGCTGATTGGTGTCTATGCAAAAGTGAGTCTGATTTTGCTCTCTCCAGCTTTAGTAAATAAACTCCACTAAATCATTGTAGCAGGCACTGCTACTAGTTTTCACCTCTAGCTTCCGGGTCCTGTGCCAAGTGGCTGCCCTGCAATTGTGAACACAAAAGGTCACTTGCACAGCATGGGCGCCATTCAGTGCGACATGCACTTTGCATTTTCTCAGTGAATGCAATGCGCTGATTGGGCGAGGTGGCTATAGTGATCTCACCTCCCTCCCCTCCACCTCAATAAATCCAATTAGATATTGCTTTGCAAGCTCACGCATGGGGAGATTGCAATACATCAGGTAACTTAATTGTGCTCCTTTAAAGCTACATTAGGAGAAGTACTGTTGACATGTGCCATATTCCCCTCTAAAAATTGTACTAGAATGCAGATGTTTAAGGAGAAAGAGAACTGCCTGAGAGTTGTGTAGTAACACTGTTGTTTAAATACTGTGTGTTCCAATTCTGGAGTGCTGGAAATTTCCCATATCTGGAATTCTAAAAACTTGATTTCATTAATGTATTCTTTTAAAATCAAGGGCAAACTACACTATTCCAGCTTGTGTGAGACTTGTTTTCATCTGTATTACATACTGAATGCAGAAAAATGTTTCTGCTATGTTACTGCATTTGAAAGGAAACCCATTTACTGTTTTGTCAGGTACAGAAGAGTTGGATTTGACAGTATGGCAGCGTTGACCATTGAGACTCTGTTAGTTATGGTTAAATAAGAAAGCACATTTCAGCAACCCTTATACTGTGAAAGCACTTGACGTCTTTTACTTTAGTGAACAGAAGTGTTGCCATGAATATTGTTAGTTCAGTATATTTATGTATATGCTTATGCAAATATTTATTGGTATAAGACCTTGTACACACAGATGGAAAAGGTGTTATATAGGACATGGTTCTTATACTTGCTAAACATACTCTAGATGAAAGGGCCAAAAAGTATATTAGGCCAAGTGACTTTTCACTTGGCAGAATAATTAATGGGAAGCCAATGTGAATCTGTGCAGAGTCCTTTGGGAGCCAGTGATCAAGAGCATAGGATTAGACAATAGCAAATGTGGTACTCAAATAAACAACTTTATGGCTAGTCTACATTTTAGACCAAGTGTATTGTTACACCCATTTTTAGGGTGTAACATGATGCATGGTCCAATACACATACCCAAATTGCACTCCCCTTACCAGAATTATGGGTGCTTCATTATGCTGAATTATTGATGTTTTGCACTTAGCACAGGTCTGTACAGCCCTTCCAGACCTGAAAAAATTCATACATATCCTATCTTCCACTGCACCAATGGATCCAGGTAGAGTGCACTGGCGATCTCTGCTCCCTATCCCTACTCTGGCTATAAGGATGCACTTTTGCCAGCAGGTCCTTACCCCTACAAATTTGCAGGAAAATTGCAACAGCTATTATATTGGACCCACAAGCACTGATTGCTGGTGCAATGCTCTTCAGATTTCCTTTACAAAATTAGTAAATTACCGTACATTGATCATTTGATCAATGTTGCTTCATTTACTACTTTTAAAAAGGTGGGAAAAAGGTGAACTAAGCCTTTAAACGTTTCCAATGTTTCTGTATTATGTTTCATATTCTCTAAGAACACTATGCTAATATACTGTATCTGCAGCAAATAAGATTTATGCTCTGTGGCCATTTTATAAGGTTCACCTACTCATTAATGCAAACAATCAAACAGGGAAATATATGGCCGCAATTCATTACATAAATCATAAACACATGGGCAAAAGGTTTATTTATGGTTCAGTAAACAATTAGAATAGGGCCAATGCATGATTTATCTAACTGTATAGAATGATTGTTGTCAGTTGTTGTATTTCAGAAAGGACATTTGTACACAGGCTTTTGTTTGGGCCAGAATGGCTTTTCTCCCCATACAGGTCAATGGGAATGCAAAATAGCTTGATATAGCTCAGAAGCTGCTTATTAGAAGCAGAAGTATCTCAAACTGATTGCAAAGCTGAACACATCTGGAAGAATGCTGCATTTGTCCATCTACACAAACCCTACATGTTGTCCTGGTATTTCCCCACACTAAATACAATAAAGTTTACAGATAATAATGAAGAGAACAGAAAATATCCAGTGAACATTAGGGCTTGTGACACATCAGAACAGTGCTTTTTCCATACAGGACAAGTAAATGAGAATGCAAAAATAGCATGATTAGTTTATTACAAGTATAAATGCAGGTCAGAGGAAGATAAAGCACCTGCAAGGGAACTTAAATGTAACTTAGAACTGATCCCAAATGCAAACGAAAAGAGAGAGAAAATGAGAAGGAAGAAATCAACACAGGTCCAAGCTATACAACTACTTACCAAATCCATGGACTTTATAGGCACAAAACTACACATATATAAAATTAAATTCCACCTTTATTAATATACATTTAAAAACACTGAAATCAGTGAACAATGGCAATGCATATAAAGCACCCTTAGTAAAACAAGATATATATTCTGCTACATATCCCTATGCCTGTTGGCTTAGGGTAACACGTTTTTTCTTGCTAGAGATGGCTCAACATCTTTTATGAAAACCGTTTCTTCAGGAGCTTCTTTGGGTGCTGAATAGCTAAAATGTGAAGAATCAAATGCTTCTGTCATTTGGAAGAATGTGTCAGAGCAAATGAGGGGGAAGAAGAAAATCCATCCATAGATTACGTCACACAGCCAGATGGATAACCGCTTGTGCAAATGTTTGTAAAGACCTGGGTCAATCTAGGGTCAGAATTTTAAGGCTCACTCAGTTGGTCAGCGTGGTACATATTCTGGCATTAATGGTAAGTATATAAGTCACAGCACAACCTTATTACATTGGGGGCCAACAAGGATCCATAGCTCATCCTATGTAAATCCATCACTGGGGATGGCCCCTAGATTGTTCTCAGTACTCAGTTCTAAAGTTGACCACTGACACATGGTAGAAAAGGTTCTGCCCTGCACTTCCACCAAAGAGCTCCACATTTGTTCAAGCTAACAGGAAGTCCACAGTTGCTAAAATAACCACACTGTTCAAAGGTAGCGTGCAGAAAAGCGTTTGTAAACATACAACATCTCAAACCATTAAGAGGATGGGCTACATCATAGCAGATTGAGACCATATTGCATACATCAGCCTTTTTCAACCAGTGTGCCTGGCACCCTGGGGTTTCTTCTGGCTTCTTCAGAGATGCCTTGACAAAATGTCTAAAAATTGCCCCAAATTGCCCAAAAATGTGTATCAAGCCTGCCTTTTTGTTACACAAAGCCATAGATTTTCATTGTGCAACATTACAATCTGGGGCACAGTGTGGGCCCGCCAGCAGTGCCCTAACAACTGCTGACACCATCAGTTGATAAGGAGGATGTCTGTCATATGCACAGCATCCTAGTTTGAGCCCTAACACCTCTTAGCACTGGGGTCACGTTAGCATCATGGTGGAGAGAAAAGGAGTGAGCACAAATGCTGGAATATAGTA
Organism: Staurois parvus; assembly: GCF_062004578.1. NCBI lineage: Eukaryota > Metazoa > Chordata > Amphibia > Anura > Ranidae > Staurois > Staurois parvus. The sequence continues at coordinate 6,892,361 of NW_028317808.1, forward strand.
AGTACCAATGTGCAAAAGTGAATAAATCATCACTAATGTTGGATGTCCAATGTGCATGGATGCTGCTGCAATATGTAAAACTATTAGGGGTGCCTCGAAATAGTGCATAAGTTTAAAGGCTGCCTTGACTGGAAAAAGGTTGAGAATTACTGGCATACAAGACATCCAAAACTGGACAAGAAAATGACAAGAAAATGATCTGCTGCACTATGTATGTCCTAAATTGCATGAATCCATGAACGCATCCTGTCTGGTTTCAGCAATCCAGGTCTATGGTGGTCATGGAATGAAATTGGAAATGTTTTCTCTGTGGATATTAGGTTACTTGATATCAGCTGAGATCATACATCAATCCCAGACTCTTGACCTCATTCATACACCAGTCCCAGACTCTTGACCTCATTCAATGTTGCTAACCCTGTGTACTCATTTTTGGATTCTAGACAGGTATAAAATGGCCACTAAGTTATTTTAAGGCCTAAAGAGTTAAGAATCTCCACAATAGTTTTCCATGATAATTTGGATCTGCTTTGTTTTTTTTTTTTGTTTGGATTTCATTGGTCCAGCTCTGACCAATGTAAGTCAGATATTCCACAGCAAGCTAAAGCTAATCCCAGTAGAATCAGAGAATCACTGTAATAGCCGTAGTAACTTAAGTAATGCCAGCTTTCCTTTGTGTCCTGCACCAAGTGGCTGCCCTGCTGCATAGTAACCATAAGGCTCAGGGGCGCCATTCAGAGAATATCTTGTATTTTTCTCTATGAATGCAAAGCATTCTTTGATTGAATGAGATCAAGAGTTTGGGATTGATATATGATCTACATCTAGACCAATAACAGAATGCTTTGCATTCACTGTAAAAAAAATGCAAAGCAAATAGTCAACCCTCTGTAGTTACTATGCTGCAGGGCAGCCAATCAGCACTGAACCCAGACGACATCTGGGACACTGTTGTAGCAGCAGCTGCTGCAGTGATTCTCTGCCTTCATGGGTATTGTCCAGTTATGGCCAAACTGGACCAATGTAGCTATGCAAAAAAATCCATACCTGGAATTTAGCTTTAAGCATCTTTTCCATGAACAACTTACCGTTTGGATTTAGGTGACTCAGAGATATAGGGTTAATTTTTTAATCAACAAGCAACATGGTTTTTTTATAGTATAAACTGCCATGTCAAGGTTGACTTAATTGCTTGAACTGACAGAGAGGCAAATTAAATCTTACATCAAACCTGGGATTTACAAGGGCAGCTCTTTCAAACTGCATATAAAAACCTTTCAAGTATGTTCAGAATAACAGGGAGATGTACAGACAACTTTTCCTGTGGATAGGTCTGCATCTATATTTCATGTGACTTACTAGACTTTTATATGATCCTTTGGGAACATTGCAATTGAAAGTTTCCCAAGCATGGCAATAAAGCGTCAGTGTGGTGTATCTGAATTTGACCTTAATTACAAAAAGGAAATTATGATGGGTTTTATTTTGAGAGGGGCAGTATCAATCTTGAGGTTCTCTAATTTTCACATGGCTTTCCTTTAAGTGCTCCAGTTTCCGTCCACGGGCCAAAATTCATACTTATACCCAAGGTTGCTTTTTGTATTGCAATTGGCAACCTGCTAAAACACATCATTGATGGTCTCTTGTGCATTTGGCACTTTTTTTGCAATTAGACTTTGTGTACCAATTTTGCATAAAAAGAGACTTTGAATTGACACACAATGGTTTTTTTTTTCATTGCAGTTGCTCATTGGCAACAAATGTATTTATCATTTCACATGAATCAGTAGGGTACATGAATAAGCAGTACAAATGAAACATTTTAACCCTTTGAAAGTTAGGGGAAAGAACACCCACAAAACTATATACTGTTCTAAATGTATAGGTTTTTTAAAATTAAAAGATAGCACCCTTGATTTTGGAATTTCCATGATAGTTATTTAAACTTTGATGCCCCTAAAAATTATTCTTGAATCTCAGATCATTATAGGGATGTCTAATATATGACGTGCATAAGGATGTCGTGGGAGTGTGTATGAGTTTTCATATGTATGTTTTACTTTTTTTTTTTTCCCTTATTTTGTAATTACTTTTTTTCATGTAACTTTATTATTTTCACATAGGTACTGGCATCCCCTTATGATACTATACACAGCTGGTGAGAGGTCCATTTTGTGGAAATACTGTGGTGGTGTGTGCAGCAGAAGGAGATTGGAGACAGAAATCTCCTTCTTCCCTGGTAGCCAGTGCTGCACTGCACTTTTTGCTTGTCATCTTGAATGCAAAAGCTATTGATGAGATCAGCAAGACAATGGATGGAATGGGCACCAGTGGTTCATTTTTGTGTAACTTTATTTTGACAGGTTTGACTTGACTGACAGGAGACAATTTTCTTTGTTTTGTGATGACATGTCTATGCATGTAATGAGATAAAGCTGTGTAGTAGGGTAGCCACCTTTTCTTCAAGCCAAACCCGAACACTTTAGTTGTGCATGGCAAAATTGTTTTTATAGTATACACTATAGGATTGTAAAAGACCTGGAACACCTTAGGGTGCCCCAAGAACAGCAGTAATGCGGCTGGCAGCGGCAAATGGTTGGCATGGACAGATTGCTATAAAGTGGGAGGAGCTTAAATAAATAAAACTAAATAAAGTTAATTAAAACAAAAGCATTCTTGTACCCATAAAATATAGTCTTAGATTGCTGTGCCACAAGTAAAAGTCTCACAGACATGTATAAACCTCAGTACAATCATATTTTAAAAAATAAAACGTCCATTACATATGATTTTGCGTATACTGAAAATAGTCAGAAGCTGACACTTTGTCTGAGCTGACCTTACAGAAGACCTTCACTACAACAGTCATGGGCTGCTTAGCACCCAGCAACTGTAAAGTGATATTAAAGGCAATTAAAAAAAAAAAGAACAATAAACATGTTACACTTACCTACTCGGTGTAATACTTTTGAACAGTGCAGCCTTGATCATCCTCTTCTCGAATCCTCTGCCGGAGCTCTTTGCCCCTCTCCCTGCTGAGTGCCCCCAGAGCAAACAGCTTACTATGGGAGCACCCGAGATGCTACCCTGCGTGTCCATTCACATATAGAGCCATGGCTCATCTTGCCCCTCTCTCCTCATTGGCTTTGCCAGCTGTGATTGACAGCAAGAGCCAATGGCTCCTGTTGCTCTCACTCTCTCTCTCTGGGGGAGAGTCCTCAGAGAGCCGAGGCTCTTGTGCACATCGCTAGATCACCTTAGTCTTTACAACCCCTTTGGTGAGGAGTGTGTAATGTACAATATATTGTATATAGTACAGAACTTTCTTAAGCTGGCCATAGACCGTTTTCTCTTGCTCAGCCAGCAAGCTGAAAGGCAAACCTAATAGATTCCTCTATCCACACAAATTAGGTGGGCGAAGGAATTACTGTACACTGCAACTCCTAAACTGACGTCCAGGAGCTGTTCAGCATTTGTTTCAGCAGCCCCTGAACTCTCCCTAATGTTTTCCTATGTGTCCATGTACACTATGTTGTTTACAGTCATTTACAGGAAGTTGAGTTTACAGTAGTTTTTTTGAACGCACCAAACTTGCGTACAGGAGTAGATTTTAATGGTGTTTCAAACGCCAAATGCTTGTAAATGCTTGTAAAAGAGGTTAAGCGCGTTTATAAGTGTTTTTTAACTGTTCCATGTCCAGATGCTGTCCAGAGCCTTTTTTCATCATCAGAAATGCATGCAAAGCATTTTCCATGTATTCAAATGGACCCAGTACACCAGCGCAGTCAGTTCCAGGTTTCGCGTCAAGGACAAAATGGTAGGACGTGCTGCATTATTCTCATGATGGGATCCATAGTGAATACAACCAGAAAAGACAGGTCATTTCAACACATACTGCTTTCTCTGCTTCTGCTCTCTCTATTACTCTCAAAACATCTGAAATAGTAATTTTTTTACTATTTTTCAGTGCATTCTGGGCATTTGGGAAGGTCTCCTGGGGTTATCTTTTAAAAACGCGGTATGCACATAAACGCGGTATGCAAATGCAGCTAAACATGTTTTTTAACCTACATTTTCCAGCAGTCAGTTTCCATCGTTCAGAAGAGTGTACATGAGCCCTTAGGGATTGGTTCACACCATAAAAGGTACGTTTTTGCACATTCACATGTGGCACAGTGGAACACACAAAAAATAAGGCAGGCATGGTTTTCAAACCAAACTTCATGGTACTGTAGTACCATGTGTTTTGGTAGCCATAAACACACCCACATTTGCCAGATGTATGGGGTGCTTTTAAATATTATTGGCACCAGTGCCACCAGTGCATGTCTGCATGTTACTGTGAGGTGTGAGAAATGTGTGCATAAAGGCATGTTTCCCACACTGCGAGCAGTGTGAACCAATGCTCAGAAAAAAAGAAAGAATTTTGGCTTATGCTGATAAAAAACAAACAAAAAAAAACCAAACACAACACACATATCAACACAACACAATACTTAAAAAAAATGCATGTCAGTGCACATCAACTAAACTGCATTTAACAAGAATCAATTCATGCTATACACAGTGCATGTAGTGTGAATGAGCCGTAAGCCTGGGTTCACACATGTGTGGTGCCGGAAACTGCATGTGATTCAGATAGGAATTGCACCGCATTCCTATCCAAATCATATGCAATACTTTGCAGTGAGATTTGAACCCTTTTATTTTGTATGGCTCAAATCAAACCGCACCCAGATGGGAAAAGGTGCAGGCAGATTTTTTTTTTTGCCACACTGAAATCAGATCACACTCTTTTGTGACCTGTTTTTGGGATGTCATTAACTTCACATTGACATGCGCAGCAGATCGCATGAATGATTTGGATGCGATGCAGGAAACTTGCAGGATTTGCTGCACTGCATATACGTGAACCTAGGCTAAATAAATCTGCCAGTGGAAATGTCATTTCCTTCCAAAAATTACTTTCCTGGTTGTCATTCTGATCCTCTGGCTTCAATACATTTTGAACATGAGGATCTGCATGACAGCCAGGTGGAGGGGAGGCCAGATTCCCTGTAATCAGTATGGTGTGATCATAAATGAGATGTACTCTGATTCCCCTCATCTTAGCACTGTCAGAGGGAGGTGACACCCAAAAGTGATGTGCCATATATAGCCCTGTATGGGGAAGGGGCAGGGAAAGGGTTAAATCCCAGGAATGAGGAAGGTGAGGTCAATGGGGGTGGGGCTGGGTTTCCCTGGATGCAGGCTGTACTGGGAGGACCCATGGACCACCCGGAATAGGATGTGCGGCAATCCCGCACTGTCCGGCTGCCTGGACGAAGATGTATCAGAGCAAAAAGAAAGAGCGCACCAACCTTGAGCATTACCTCAGTAATTCAGTGATTTTATTTAATAAAATATAAATACTCACAAACAAGGATGTAAAACAAGCATTACAGATCCTCAAAGGAAATGGGGAGTGTAGAGCCAATGTAAGTCATGTCACGAGGATAGACTTTCAAAGTGAGGCTGACAAGTTTCGAAGAAGGGTCTCCCTTCCCTTTTGAAACGCGTCAGCCTCACTTTGAAAGTCTACCTCGTGACATGACTTACATTGGCTCTACACTCCCTTTTTTTTCCTTCACTTCACAGTATCAGTCAGGCTTCCCCAGCCTTGTTGTAGTGCTGCACATCCTTACATGCACTGGTGGAATTGTTTGGAAGTTTCTCGATTCCTCCACCTTTGATTTGAGTCCTAGAGCGCAGGAGGTGTTATCTTTACATCTGCTTCCACTGTAGATGTATCGGACCAGGAGGGTGATGGAGGTCATTGTGAGTTTCAATAAGGTAGGAATTGATGTCAAATTTGACATTATCCTTTTAGGCAGTGGATTAATAAGAGATAATGATGACAGCTGTGTAATGTGTTCATATACTGTATATTCCAGGTATACAGGTATGCATGTGAGATAGGAACCTTACAGTGTAAGATCCTCGAAGGCAAGCAGGGACTGATGTGAATGTACAGTATGTAAAGTGCTGTGTAAATTGTCAGCCCTATATAAATACCTGTAGTATTTATGTATCTATCTATCTATCTATCTATCTATCTATCTATCTATCTATCTATCTCTCTCTGTCTATCTATCTATCTATCTATCTATCTATCTATCTATCTATCTATCTATCGGCACACATCATATATATATATATATATATATATACATATATATATATATATATACATATATACACACACACACACTCAGCTAAACACTACAGATTCTGCATTTATCTGATTGTGCAAAACTAAGAATGCAGTAGAAAATGTTCATTACATTTTACATCAGGCTTCAAAAGAATTACAGTATGAGCTGATGTATTTGCTGATGCTAAATGTATGAGGGTAATTTTTCAGTTCATTGAACTTTATGCTATGTTTTCTTTCCTCTGTGTGGAACAGGCATTGACAAAATATAATCAGAAACTAACTGCAGTATATTCATATAAATTTAATTACCACTTCATTCCAATGTTTTCCATGAGCAGCAGAATGTGGTGTTTCTGGATTAGGTTGACTCTGGTGCTCTCTAGTGTCCATTTGAAAAATATTTTAACAGCTTGCGAAAGCTGCTATGCCATTAACTTGATGATTCTACTAGGGGTGCCTTAGATACCCATAGATCTCCTGGACTAGAAGCCATTTATAACAGTTTGTTTAATTTAATCTGTTCAGAGTGCTCTAAAACATAAACTTGAATATAAATGTTATGCATGGTCCCTGGTTATCAGTCTTGGAGTTGTCAAGGGCATGCTGCCCACTCCTGCAGGGTCTGCATTTTCCCATGTGCTTGCTGTACCTTCCAGTGGATCCTTGAGGGGTCTTACTACATTTATACTCCTAGGTACACCTGCATTCCATCCTAGATGGGCTTCTGTACCTTTAAAATATTCTCCTTTATCCACTCCCCATGATGAAGCTCAGCTTGCTGTCTTATTAGTGCGCTTCTCATTTGACTTCCAGATAGCAGATGGCACTTGAAACAGCAACACAATGGGTTGTCGGTGTTCCAAATGTAAAATGTTAGTTTTTTTTAGATAGTTATTTGCTTTTGTTCAACTAATATAAAGCATGGCTTCAAATATACATTTTTTTTTCTATTTGTAGATCCCCCCCCCCCCCCATCCGGCCAAAAAAAAAAAAAAGTATAGAACAGGAAAGAAAAATGCCTGCTCTCCACCACCGCTTATGGTGGAGGATAAGATAGGATACTAGAGGAAATCTTTTTTTTATTTAATACCAGGGGCTTTGGAGGGTGGATCATTGGGGTACATACTGCAGTTCTGCTTTTTAGATCATGGTACACATATTTTTCTAAAATAAAAAAAAAACCTACAACATTTACATCTATACAGTACATTTATTTGCAATATGGCTCCATATCTAGAATGAGCAAAGCTAATTAATGGCTATACATTACATAATTGTGACTAGCAATGGCAGTCGTCTGAGCATCACTATAAATAACGGGGTAGGGTAATGGATTGCAAAGTGACTATTAATATGGATCTGTTACTTCCTTTATTAACAGATGTATTGTTTTATCACATCTTTTACACTTTTATCAGTCTACACTTCTTTGCTTTTTTCCTCAGGTATGTGTAGGGATCCACCCCCTTTTGTTGTGCATGCGAAGAGAATTTAGGTAACAGTATAATGATAAGGGGTTCTAATTTTATATATACAGTTGCAAGAAATAGTATGTGAACCCCTTGGGATTAAGTGGAGTTTTGCATGAATTGGGCATAAAATGTGCTCTGAACGTCATCTAAGTCACAACAATAGAAGAACACAGTCTGCTGAACATGATACTACACAAACATTAGATGTTGCCATGGTTTAATTGCACATAACATGTAAACATTCACAGTGCAGGGAGGAAAAAGTATGTGAACCTTTGGACTTAATAACTGGTTGACCCTCCTTTGGCAGCAATAACCTCAACCAAACGTTTCCTGTAGTTGCAGATCAGACCTGCACAACGATCTGGAGTAATTTTGGACCACTCCTCTTCACAAAACTGTTTCAGTGTAGCAATATTCTTGGGATGTGTGGTGTGAATCGCTCTCTTAGGGTCATGCCACAGCATTTCAATCGGGTTGAGGTCAGGACTCTGACTGGGCCACTCCACAAGGCGTATTCTGTGCTGTTGCAGCCATTGTTTTGTTGAATTACTTGTATGCTTTGGGTCATTGTCCTGTTGCATCACCCATCCTCTGCGGAGCTTCAGTTGGCGGACAGATGGTCGTACGTTTTCCTGCAAAATGTCTTGATAAACTCTGGAATTCATTTTCCCATCAATGACAACAATCCATCCAGGCCCTGAGGCAGCAAAGCAGCCCCAAACCATGATGCTCCCTCCGCCATGTTTTACAGTGGGGATGAGGTTTTGATGTTGGTGTGCTGTGCCCTTTTTTCTCCACACATAGTGTTGTGTGTTCTTCCCAAACAACTCAATCTTGGTTTCATCTGTCCACAGTATATTTTGCCAGTAGTGCTGTGGAACATCCAGGTGCTCTTTTGCAAACTTCAAACGTGCTGCAATATTCTTTTTGGACAGCAATGGCTTCCTCCGTAGTGTCCTCCCATGTACTCCATTCTTGTTTAATGTTTTCCTTATTGTAGATGTGTCAACAAAAATGTTAGCATGTGCCAGAGATTTCTGTAGGTCTTTAGCTGACACTCTGGGATTCTTCTTTACCTCATGCAGCATTCTGCGCTGTGCTCTTGCAGTCATTTTTACAGGACGACCACGCCTAGGGAGAGTAGCAACAGTGCTAAACTTTCTCCATTTGTAGACAGTCTGTCTTACCGTGGACACATGAACATCAAGGCTTTTGGAGATACTTTTGTAACCCTTTCCAGCTTCATGCAAGTCAACAATTCTTGATCGTAGGTCTTCTGAGAGCTCTTTTCTGCGAGGCATGGTTCACATCAGACAGTGCTTCTTGAAACCAGTAAACCCAAAACAGGTGTGTGTTTTTTAAGGGCAGGACAGCTGTCAGCAACACATCCAATATCATCACACTGATTGGAGTCAAGGTTGGCTCACTCCTGGCTCCAATTAGCTCTGGGAGAAATCGTTAAGCTAGGGCCTCACATACTTTTTCCTCCCTGCACTGTGAATGTTTACATGTTATGTGCAATCAAACCATGGCAACATCTAATGTTTGTGTAGTATCATGTTCAGCAGACTGTGTTCTTCTATTGTTGTGACTTAAATGACGTTCAGAGCACATTTTATGCCCAATTCATGCAAAACTCCATGTAATCCCAAGGGGTTCACATACTTTTTCTTGCAACTGTATATATATATATATATATATATATATACACATAATATATATATATGTACATACACGCATGCAGGGTTTTTTTCTCAGACAATAGGTGCAGGAACTATGCCTCCCCCCCCTCCACCCACACTGTAGGTGGCTTTGCCCTTCTCACGTGAAGGGGCATCAGCCCCTGGGCACCAGGAAAAAAATGGAGATCTCAGCCTACCATGCATCCTCTCCGGCCCATGACAACCAGGCACCAGCATTCCTCTTGTCCCTGTCCTACACTTAATGAAGCCACTGGGAGACAAGCTATCACCTGTAAAAAAAGCACTGTGTGTGTATACGGTATATATATTTATATATATATATATATATATATATATATATATGCAGCCTCGGTGTGAGTCAGCAGGTCATCTTAGGTCAGGGCTGTGGGCCCTGCAGATCAGTTCCCCGATACCTCCTTCTACTCTAGAAACTTGAGATTTTTCTAGAAGAAAGTGGGTGGGGGAGAGGAGGGGCTGATCTGCATACTTAGGGGATCCTGACCCATCCCCAGACAGGAGGCTTAGCATGGGGTCAGTATGACTGAGCCTGCTCAGAAGGAGGAGCGTTTGGTTGGAAGATGGAGTGAGAGGCAGGGATGCAGGAGCCTGAGAGTGGGCCCAGGGGGATGCGGCCTACCTCCAGGCTGGATCTCAAAGGAGGATCTCTCAACCTCAGTAGTCCCCTGAGAGAGGACCACCTGTGCAGCAGGGAAGGAGCCAGCCCAGCGGAAGGCCTGAAGGCAGCCACCAACCTAACAAGCTCACAGAAGAGGAAGAGTGAGTAATCCTACACCCCTTGGGCCAGATAAGGGCAAAGGGCATTTGGGTGGGAAACCTGACTAGCCCCCATCTGGGGCCTTGATTTAAAAGGACAGATTCTGGGTCCCCTTTGCCCAGGGATTCCCTCAGGCAGCTGGATGAGAAGAGGATTCATCTGGGGTCTGGGGTGATACATCAGGAGAGGTTGGAGAACTCTCCAAGAAGAAATATTTGCTGTATAGAGACTTGTACATAGTTGCTAAGGAGTTGTCCTCAGTTGCAGTTTCCTTGGGCATCCCATACATCCCTTGATCCTGTCCAAGTTCAAATACCCCTAATAAAACCTAGAAACCAAGCTCAGGGACTGTTTCCTGTCTCCAGAATGCAAGTCTGAAAAAAATGCATGTTTCCTGGCTGTCCAGGACTGTAGGGGGACCCAAAAAAAACTCAGCGGCTCTCATGGGTGTAGTGCTAAATATATATATCCTATTGGACCATTCATTTGTATACTGACATCTTTTTTGCAGGACAGACAGAGAGAGACCCTCTATTGGACAAAGTCAAATGTTCCCATGTGATGTATCTGTAAAGAGTTAGGATAAAACTCACCTTTATCCTCTCATATTTCCACATCCCTTTCTTGATGTTATTGTGGCAAAAGAGAGAAGCTGTGCTTAGTATATTACTTACATAAACTATCCACAGATGATGAAAATGTATAAAAAAAAATATAAAACAGCACATCTGATAACTTTATCAGATACTTATTTTGTGACTCAAACAGAACCAGTCATTGTTCGGCCTATGCAGTACTCTGACTAGTCGTTGCTTATTTATTATAATTTTGCTGACTTGCTTATAACATATTCATATTTCTCTCTTTAATCCCTTGCTTCTGATCCCCTTTCTCACTACTGGACAGCTGGACACACACAGCGCTTTTGCTGCAGCTTTGAAGTGATCTTTCTCAAAGGAAAAGGCAGTGACCATACCGACTTCACAACATCTTATGCTGTGATCAGATCAGGTCTTTGCAGGATATGTTCAAAGACTACATATGGCAATATGCCTAAACTTGTTATTGCTTCATTTACCCCCAAAATAATTTATTATAATTTTTTATGTTTGTACAAAAAAGTAACAACCTGGTATATGCTGTAAATCTTCAAATAACCATTGGAAATCAGCCAGTGAATTACTTTGTAATGAATACAAGACATGCTGTATAATATTCTATTATATTTGATATGATTGAACTGTATACAGTCTTGGAAGCTAATGTGTTGTCTAATATGGAATCTCTAATTCTCTATTCATCTAAATGTAAAACAGACTGAGATAAGAGCAGATGAACTCAATCTGTTAGCTGTACAATGGTAATGTGGTCAACTTCAAAAATAAAAGTGGTAATAGTATTGAAACATTTAGGGCCAGTTCACACCAGAATGCAGTTCCATGCGTGTTTCCTACACCACATTCAAAATGCACTGCAATCTGCGGCAGGTGTCAGTATTAAGTTAATGACACCCCAAACGTAGGTCGCAAAGGCAGTGCATTTGTCTGCACCAGATCGCATAGTACAGAAGTACTATGCCATGTGGTTGCAGTGATTTTGAAAAAGTATTGCATGCACTACTTTTGGTGCGGTGCAATTTCATCCCATTCGAAATGAATAGACTGAAATCACGACACAGAACAGGAATGCACAGCACATTCCTGTGTTATTCCTACTCTGAATCGGCACTTAGATATGTTTTATTATAATTTGGTAATAAACAATAACATCAGGTTTTTTTTTAAAGTTATTCTTTTTATTGTATTGATTTATGTATACTATTTTGTGACTGGTTAAAGTAGAACTAAAGTTTTTTTTTTTTTTTTTGGAAGAGTAAGGAAAGGTTATTACCGCAGTAAGAAAATAAAATAAAAATATCCTATGAGCCACTATAAATCTATGTTCTAAGGTAAGTTCGCGAGCTCCTAGCTATATTCTCATTGAATATACAAAAAATAACAAATTAAAAAGGAAAATGGTGCCGCGCCCTTATATTAGAACTGTGAATAAATAAATAAAATTAATTTTTAACAAATAATAATTCTATAATTTATAAATAATTACCCTTAATTTCTCCAAATATATAAATATATAAAATGTGCAACTCATTAATGTACATCAATAAAAAAAAAAAAAAAAAAATTAAATAAATAAATAATCTAAACAATAATTAATATTAATTGATAAAAATAATCAATATTAATTGATAAAAATAAATAGATTTAAAATGAATAATTCATAAATGTTCAATAGAGTTGAAAATCCCATCATATATTAAATCCCATTACCGCTGTAAGGTTTTTCTGTTCACTGTTAAGAATTTCTTTCCAAAGTGAGGGAGTCTCAGGTTGTCCCCATTGGAAAATTTACGCTCTATTCCTGTTGTGGTGACAACCCAGAATTTGGGATTGCCGTTCACTTTTGGTAGACAGGAAAAATAGAGAGGGTGAATCTCCTTAATGAGGACACAGACAGCAATAAAAACTGACAGGTGTTCTAATTCCTGTTCACTCTTTTAAAAAAAGGCCTTTTGTTCTACTTTAAACTTTTTTCAACCTATGTAACTTTGCGACCATACCTTAAATGTAACTCATATGCTCTAAATGTGCTCAATTTTTCATGTATTTACTTGAAATTCAGTTGAAATCCACTGGATGTTCAAGATGCTGTGGGGGAGATATACTGAAACCGGTGCACTCAGAATCTGGTTTAGCCATGCATGATAGCCAATCAGCTTCTAACTTCAGCTTGTTCAATTAAGCTTTGACAATAAAACCCAGAAGCTGATTGGTTTCTATAAAGAGCTGCACCAAATTATGCACTCTCCAGTTTTAGTCAATAACCCCCTGTATTTTCTATCACCTTATACCTATGCAATCACTGTTGGACCCTATACGGTCACATTTTCGTATCACAAGTTGGGCAGTAGGTGTCAGTGTAGTCTATAATGCTATTTCCTAACACAAGATACTGGCATTTGCGTTCAACGCAACTGTATGCAACTTTAATTAAAATCCGCTTGTTTCTCTTTCATTTATTATACTACCAGCTTTAAAAAAGCAGGGATGCCAAATATGTGTTATTGTGTGCATTGTGCTTCAGCAAGAAGGGTCAGATATTTACAGGATACATGTTCTATGACATCTATAAGTTTCTATGAGTAAGTGCAGAAAAATGTAACTGCACGTGTAATCCTCGCCTACATCTATCCCTTTTGACCTCTTGCTTTTTGTACTGATTTAGTGTGTTTTTGATGAAAAAGGAAAATAGAATGAGTATACTATTACTGTAAATGTCTCCGCTCTGTCAGTGGTGGCATATTTCACTAAGTGCTACGTGGTAAAGCGAAAGATGAAACTGATGATGGGTGAACCCAACAGGCTCAAAGGTGACAGCATTTCTGAAATACCAGCTTTAATGATTGCTTTCATGCTTTGTGAATGCATACAGAATCCTTAGGCAAGTGCTCCATCTAGTCTGCTTGTTCACTTTTTGTAAGAATGCTTTTGCCTAAATTATAGATTTTCAGACCAAAGTAGAAACAAATGAGGATACGAGATGGTAGTTTATTAGAAATATGTTCATTCTTTGGAATCTTCTACACTTCTTATAACATTTGTCAATTGTGACAATTTATGGTGAATCACAATTTGTTCGCTCTTCTCTACCCTCTTTAAAAAAAAAAAAAAAAAAAGATGAGTACACTTTAAAAAATGTGTCTTGGCTTCGGTATAATGCAGGAAGTTGGTCTTGGCAGACGGATTTGCTAAGCAGAAGTCACAGTGCAATGCAGTCTCTCTGTGTCCCAGTTCACTGTCACTTGGGATTAGGGAACTACTGCAAGAAGAGAAAACCATCAAATTGTCGGACAGAAGTCAAATGACAAACAACGAACATTACTGCTCGAACAAATGGTGTCTGCAGCCATACCTTTGTGCTAACCACTTCAATACTGGGCTCTTTTACCCCTTCCTGTCCAGGCCAATTTCAGCTTTTAGCGCTCTCACACTTTGAAAGATAGTTGCTCGGTCATGCAACACTGAACCCATATGAAATTTGTATCATTTTTTGAGACAGATAGAGCTTTCATTTTTTTTATTTTTTGCTAAGCAAAGGAAAAAAAAGAATTAAAATTTTGAAAAAAAACACACATTTCTCTTAGTTTCTGTTATACAATTTAGCAAATAAGTAATTTTTCTTCTTCACTGATGTGTGCTGATGAGGCTGCACTGATGGGCACTGATAGGCTGCACTGATTGGCCATGATGAGGCTGCACTGATGGGCACTAGTGAGGCTGCACTGTTGGGCACTAGTGAGGCTGCACTTATGAGGTGACACTGTTGGGCACTGTTGAGCTGCACTGATGGGCACTGATGAGCCTGCACTGATGAAGCGTCACTGATGGGCACTGATAAGCTGCACTGATGGGCACTGATGAGGCTGTACTGATGAGGCATCACTGATGGGCACTGATAGGCATCACTGATGGGCACTGATAAACTGCACTGATGCACTGATTATAATTATCAGTATAAACAATGTACTGACTGCCTTGCTGGTTATCGGCTCTCCTTTCCTGACATAGATACAGCATGTGAGGAAAGGACTGCCGAAAACCAGCAAGTCTGTTTACATGTGATCAGCTGTGATTGGACACATGGAAAAAGACCGCTGTGTTTGGTAATTTACCCCGATCTGTGATCAGCTATGTCCAAAGGATACAGAGGTCATGGAGTGTGCCCGTTTCGCTCTGCACAGGGCACTCGGAGGGTGGTATTCTGGGAGGGCGTCCATGAACTAGACGAGTGCGCTGTAACCTTCTTTTGGCTATAGCGTGGTTGGGAAGTGGTTATAATTAATTTTATTTTTTCCTTTCTTCTTTATGTTTTTAATCATACATAAGAAAGTCACCATGGAGACTTCAACGCTCCTACATTTAGTGAATTAAAAAAATAAATAAATCAGCACAAAGGATGGTACTTACATTCAGTGAGATGTGTCCCTTATGCTGGTGGCTGCTTGGCTTTTTAAAATCTTCAGTTCTCTGTCCACCCCCCAACTCCTGCAGTAGTAATCTTCCAGTGCTGTGGGGGTTCATACAGCTGCTGGATCTGTCATAGGCACACATCAAGACTATAGAGTGCTGATATTCCTGCCCTTTCCACTCCCTCCTCTATTCATAGAAGATGTTCTATAGCTTCCATCAATTAAAAGAGATCTATGAATGGAGGACAGGTGAATGAATGAAAGGTCTGCCTCCTCCTTCATTCATAGAGCCCTTTTTCCTGTGAAAACTATAGTACAGCTACAGGGGGTGGAAAGGGAAGGCATAGTCAGCACTCTTGACAAGTATCTCTGACAGGTCCAGAAGCTGTGATAACCAGTACAGCACTAGCCGATAACTGTTGTGAGTTTGTGTTGTGTGTGTGGGGAGGTTGGGGGAAGAGGATGACAAACAGTCACTAGCACAAGGGACACTTCTCATTTAAGTACTGTCCCTTGTGCTGATTTAAAAAAAAATAACTGTACTTAGGCTTTAAAGAGTAATTCCACTTTTGTTGAGAATAAAACCATTCCCCTCTGGGTGATCTATGTACATTGCATAGATTTCATCAAACTTTTTTGCAGATTCCTACCTTTTGATATTCCAAGGAATATCTGTTTGTTATTTGTGTCCATGTGCAAGGTAAATGCGTATGGGGAGTATTTATTTATAACTATCAATCAGCTGCTGAACTTGCAGGGATCTAATGTGGAAGAAGTGGCAAGATCTGCATCCCTTAAGGCGTGATTTCCCTTTGGGAGTATCTCACCAAAAATGACATTTTTGTTGCAGGGGATGCCAAAAATCTGACTTGTATCTTAGTGCAGACTTCTGGGAATCATTGAGCCAATCACACAAGCAGGAAATGACATGTCTGGGGGGCATTCTGTACACCGTCTGTGTACAGAACGCCTCCAGGTTGTTATATTGCATTTTACAGAACATTACAGTGCTGTAGATTGAAAAGAAAAGATAATTTTTAATAACATTCAGTTCCTTCCAGTGTGACTTGTGCTGCAATGCTACGCCTTATGTTTTTCCCCACAAAAGTGGAATCACTTTTAAAGCATTTTTTCATCTAATGTAAACCACACCATTGTTCCAATGCAAAAGCAGAAAAGAAAAAAATATTTCTGGGGTCCTTGTGGATTTAGAAGAAGGGTTCATATGAAATGAAAACAAAAAAGACCTGTGTGTAACCAATTACAACAATGTAGCTGCAGATGCCCAGGACCAGGTCTGTGTTTTGGGCATTCTCCACTATTGCTGCCTCTTTAAACAGATGTCGCCACAGATCACAAGTACAGTGGATGTATGGGGAAGCACCGCTGTTGTCTCAGCCTGCCCAGATATCCTATACAGCTATGTTCATAGATTGTCACCAACAAGTATATCTCCACTTGGCATGCTCTGCATTAAAAGTAAGTGCTGATGGTACACCTACACTGTAGGGATTAACTGCTCATTTAGTCTAGGTGCAGGAAGATCACTTTTACTTACCTGACCTTTTGCTTGCTTGGTGGACGACAATCCCCCCTGCTCCAGTGTTATACTGTCCCTTGGCATTCCCACATCCAATGCAGGGCTATGAGTTCTGCATCAGTCCAGAACCATAGACTGTCAGAATGCAGGGAAAAATAGGCTGCTAGGACCGGTCTAGAAGCATGGAGGGTCCTGCAAAAGCAGAGGATCACTACAATTTCCTGTACAGTTCCCTATGGCTTTTTACAAGCCAGGTTTTTTACAATGTCCTTTGGTGATAGCAGTGTGCTCCGGTGGTTTTATTCCTTCATTGTATGCACCCTTAAAAATATTACAGCGGATAGTAAGAGTCAAAATATTTTTATTTTTATTTTGGCATGATACTGTAACTAGAACAACTGTTATTGAATTATTCAGAGCCTTAGGTTTACTATGGTTGAAATTACTGAGTGCAGATCTTCTTTTCTGCCACAAGATGGCAATAGTGAATATGTTCTGTTACTAAACTGTAAACCTAGAACACTGGATGCTGAGAGATGTAGTCTGAGCCATAAGTGGTGCTATCACTATTGCTGGAAAAAACTACCAGACCCAAAGTACCCGGAGGCAGGAGGGGCCAGAGAAGGAAGGCAGAAATCAAAAAGCCTGGGAAAGAGGGGGGGGGGGTAGTAGGGAGATTGCTGCCAACCAGAGAGGAGCTGAGAGTGAGGAGAGTTGTTAGTGGTTTTACTGCTTAGTGTAATGGATGGGCTGCATTATACAGAGAGCTGTGAGTTCTCATCACAGGTTGCTGGATTGAGCCTGTCAGGGCTTCTGTACTACTCCATTTTCCTGGCTATAACCCAAAGCTGTCAATCCACAACCAGGGAACCTGCCTGTGCAGCACCGCACAGAGATCCAGTTGATCTGTTTGGTGCCTGCTCTAGGGACACTGAATGCTGACTACTGCAAAAACCTGCACCACCTCTCACCA
The DNA here is from genome assembly GCF_062004578.1 of Staurois parvus. Classification (NCBI taxonomy): domain Eukaryota; kingdom Metazoa; phylum Chordata; class Amphibia; order Anura; family Ranidae; genus Staurois; species Staurois parvus. The sequence goes on from NW_028317808.1 coordinate 6,910,049, forward strand.
ACTGCTGGAGGATGCTGGTAAGCACCATTGTCATACAAAGAGGGGGCTCTCTAACTACATAGCCTGCTGTTGAGGAATCACAGAGGGAGAGTGGTGAGAGGGTCTTTGACCCACAGTTTATCCTGATTGCTGACGTAGAATATATCCCCTTTTGCGAAACCTGCTTTACCTGCATTTGTCATATTTTAACTCAATTACCCCAAAGCATCACTTGTTCTGCATATCCAGGCCTAAAATGCCAAGCTGATTTGAAATCTATCCTTTCCTACTGTACTTAATACTCTTGAGCTTATCCCACTGGGTGCAGGATTACAAATATTTATATACATAAAAAAAGTCTTCACTGCATGCGCCAACGTCTTAATGGGCCCAAACACAGCCAACGGAAGAACAACTTTGTGGACTGTATATGGTTTACTTGTTGTTGAGGGCATTCAGTGTATTAACCCATATTCTAGCCACAGACCTAGGCTTAGTAATCTTATTGCAAGAGCTCTCAAGTGACTTAGAGCAAAGATTTTACCTGAAAGATCTTTGTTGCTTGAGACAAAGTTTTTCGTGTGAGCCCTGAGATTGGCTCAACTTGGATCCTTCATCATGATAATGCACCAAAAAAACACATTACAGTGCTTCCCCATCCACTCTATAGACCCGACTTGGCTCCTTGCGATATTTCGTATTCACAAAGATGAAGAATGGTTTGGAAGGACACCATTTTGGTAGTGCTGATAATGTCCAAAGAGCCAATACGCAGGACCTGAACACCATCCCACTTAAAGACTTCCAGGTATGCTATGAAGAATGAAAAAATCACTAGGAACATTGTTTACACTCACAAGGTGCATACTTTGAAGGAGACAATGTTCCGTTGTAAAATTTTTCAATAAAAGACTTTTTAAAATATCATTCTCATTACTTTCTGGACACACCTCGAATAACAAATAGTCAATAGAATCACCAATAAACACAACCTAAAAACACACAGGTGTGTGAGTAGCCCAACACTAATTAGGAAAAGACTAATCTAACTAAGCATGGAATGCTGCTGGGTGATCTGGAGGGGAAGCTCCATCTAATGCAAAGATTGGAGAGAAAAGACACAGCACAAAACCTACATAGTGTAATAAGGCAAATCCAGAAAATGTATTGAGAAAACATAAGAAATGCACTCACAGAGGTTAAAATAACAGCTGGATGGTGGAATAACGCTGGATCATTGCACAGTGAGGAAACCTGCAATCTCTGATAGAGACACCTGTGCCGTGGCCTAAAGCATAGATAATCCATTGATAACTGAGCACCAGCATGGCCATGAGATCAGGATCTAGCCTTTTTTATGTCACCCTTGAACATTCGCAATGGGGCGTGTTTCATGGTATCTAATCACCTTTCTCAGAGGGTTGCTACATTCCTACATACAATGGGACCTTGGAGGATGAACAGAGCCACCAGATCACAGCAGCAAAAAAAAAATCAGAGGATTTAAAGGAGAAATAGAATTTTTGAGTTATGAATATATACTTTTGCTTTTGTAAACCAGAATTTAGTGTCACTGTAAATTCATAATGTGCAAGCACATGTATGCATTATTGATATTGATAGCTTTAGAATTACTTTAAATGCTGAGTTCACCTTTATATTTCAATACTTTTATTTGGTTTTGTAAGTAACAAGGTAAAAACAGAAAATGTATTAATACCAGAGTACAGTAAATACAAGGTATACACCAGAAAAGAAACATGTTCAGATTGTACATGTTATTGTAATGCTTTTCACAGTCAGATCAGCAAAATGAACTCCAGGAGCAATATCTGTAAATTAAGTCAGTAATGAGTTCTTATGAGAAGGCTACAAGGTGAAGAAATTTCTATGGACCCAATGCAGCCAAGAGGCGCTGATATCAGTCTTCCCCGATCAGCGGAGGGACAGGACCTATTTCACAAGAAATCTATCAAATCTCTTTCCTGCTAAAGAGTTGACCCAGTTTGGAGCCAACAGGTGAACCGCGTAATTGCACAGTATGATACTCAGGGTTCAGAGAATAAAAAAGACAAGGGGAGAAATAGCGAGGAGAGGAAGATTTAGGACAGTTTAGTTTATGTTCCCAAAGCCTCTTTAATCTATGGGCAAATATCGGATCCAAGGGGCCAGTGTCCTATTGAATTTGGCTTGGTTATTGTTTTGTTTTTGTTTCACAAAGTGGAGTGCCACCACAATCTGCTTCCAGCATCAGGCAATCATGCTTCTTGCTGCAAGTAGCATGTAAGAAATCAGTCTAAGCTTTCTTTGGAATTTTACAAGGCAATTTTTTGATATAAAGCAATTTTTGGTGATCTCAGAACCTGTACGTCTATTACCAACTGAAGCAGATTAAAGATTCAGAACCAGAATCTGAAGATTTTGGGGGCTTGCCACCTGAGTTCACCTTTATATAAAATAATAAATGTACATATATTTGTAAGAAAAAAGGTGCATTTTATTTTTTTTTCATAGGAGCCTGCAAAGCATTTCACTCACGATCAGTGGATGGTGGGTGCAATGTTAGTCTCCTGTATGGGCTTTCAGTTATAGAGTGTCAGTGGGCTATGAGTAAGCTGATCAGTAGAACTACAAGCCATATGCTGTGGTGGCAGATGGGACATGTAGTTTATTCATTCACAGATGTCTATGAATGAATGATGTGGCCCAGCCCAGTCACACTGATTTCAAATTAGCTGGCTGCTACAGGTGAGAGGAACCCCTGCATGCAGTCATGGAGGATGGATGGTGCTTTGGGGGTAGGAGGGCTGCTTAGCAATATGTTACATATGCCCTAAATAGGGGTTTAGCCATTAATAGATAAGCTAATTTGCATATTATTATTGACTATATATAATTTACAGATTTAAACAGATATTTACATATATACAGTATATATTATATTCATTTTTATAAAAACCATGAACCCTATTACTTTAGAAAGGAATCCTTACAGTAACCTAGGCTAGTCCCTATTGCATTAATTGACCACATAATTATCATTTATAGCTATATTCTAAGTAGAATATACTGTACAGACTTTGGAACTTTTCCCACTGTACTAACATTTAATACTTAGTTGCATGTACTGTATTTTTTAATGGTATAAACCATTTTAAGTAGGGAAGCGCATATTGCAATGTCCTTGATCAACTTTGTTGGATAGTAATTGAGCTTCTACAAAATCTCTCATCACATTCACACTTTTATCTGAGTTACTTTCACTGCTGACGAGCAAAATACTTTTTTATGTATCTATCTTTTTTTTTGTTTGATATTCCCTTAATACAGTCAGATCTATTAAAGCATTGTTCAATCCATTATTGTATTCTTTCTGCCACACAAGGTACATCATTTGAAGCACAGACTAAATTAGACCTTCTTATTTTAATCCTTAAGTAATCTTTGGGTCAAGGTTTGGTAAAACAAATACAGATTCTATTTACTTTAGCTGGATTTTATTTCTTTAAATGCTCTTGGAAATTGTATTCGTGTCTAGCTGACATCACTCTTGGCAAGACCCTCGGAGAACTGACTTCATTCTAATCTACTCTTTTCCCTTGTTATTTTTAGAGAAAATACCACTAAACACTAACAAATGAAGCATTTTACAGAAATTATGAAATTTTGATATGTAGCATATGTGGCTTTGTTCTATCCACAGAAAATATTACAGTGTATATTGATCAGCAGAAAGCTTATCTATGCACATTCACTCACCTAGATTCACCTGTATTTGCTAACCTACTACTGCTTAACCCTGCTCATTCTTAGAAGCTATAAACTTCCCTGGCATTGAGTCTGTAGGATGAATGCCAAAGAAAGATAATGACGACCTAAAGGAAATGTACTGTTTCTAAGCAGGGCAAAGCAACAGAGTTGCATCACATACCCATCCCACCATAGTTTTTAGCTGCTATGATCAAAGAAAATACTAGGCAATTCTGAGCATGGGGTAGCATATGATTGACCCCTTTCTAATATGTAACAGTTCTGGTGCTTGTAAGTAGGCACAGTGCTCCCTCTCAGCCCTCAGTAAGCTCTGACTACAGTGACAGAGCTTACACAGAGCTTCCTTACTTCTCTCCCAGCAGCTGATTGAAAACACCATGGGGAACATATCCCAATACACAAATTTAGAAAAAAAACTACTATTTAGCTGGGAGAGGGTCTTCTCATGTGGCCTAAGGGCAGGTTCACACCACATGCAGTCCAGTGCATTTTTAGTCTGCATCAAAAACACATGGATAATAGCTGACATGGATTCAAATGGCATAGTTCACACCAGTGTAGTGTGTTCCAATGCAGTCAACAAAAGTTGAACATGCTGCATTTTTATTTGCATGGAACTGCAGCAGAATGTGTTTTGGCCTGTGATTTCTGTTAGATTTTAGGAGTTGGCATCCTCCGATGTCCTAACAATCAGTGCAGGGGTGGACTGATCATTCACCCATTGCCTGTGGGCCCGGGGTCAGTAGGGGGCCTAGTGAGAGGTTTCTGGACATAGTTCACTAAGCGGTATCTTACCGCATCCCTTTCTCGTCTGACAGCATGTATGTAAAAGTGCCCAGGTAACTGAACACCCTTCGGAGATTGAATATGCGTCCCAAATGATTGCTGTGGCTTGTTCAAACTGTGTGCATCACAGTGCACTCCTTCTCCCTTTATCAGGAATGCACAATGCTGACCTCAGCTGCTAAAAGGAGAGAGAGCACACTGAGCATGTTTGAACAAGACAGAGTGCCCACTGGGGGCCCACTCCTAACCCCCAGCCATCCTGCTGTTTAGACAGGACAGAAAGGGTTTGACTACCTAGAAGTTTTTGCTGACAGGTCATGCATGGCCTTTGGAAATGGAATGGAAGAGAAGCTGATGTGAATAGCTGGGGATGCTACATGGGGGGTTTTGTTGGAAGTGTGCAGGTAAGGTGAACTAACTTTTAAAATAGCCAGGTAACCTCTACTCTGAAGGGGAAAAAGCCAGAATGTTAGGAACATATTGCTCCTCACAAATATTTCAGTGAGAACAGATAGACGGAGTCATTGACATTATTTGGTGTCTGATCTTGTGTCAAAACCTAGGAGAAATAGTTATTTTAAATGCTGACTGAAACAACAAATGGAATGAATTTATACACTTTTTATACCGCAGCTACCGTATAGCTGCAGGTGGCACATACAGCCTGTCATACAGCATTTCATGTATTTACCCAATGTACTTACAAAGTACGAAACCTGTGTGTTTGGGAAATAAAGCCAAAAACATTTTCAGCAAATACAGAAAATATACCCCTTGTCGGGAATGCAGGGCCTTTTTGTGAGCTGAACAGGCAGCAAAAACAAACTTATCTTTCTTTTGTAAACTACTAATCCATCCAACTGCCATGTAATGAAGGTGAACAAAGACAGACATGTTTGAAGTACATATTGTAATGCTGGCCCCCATCAGGCTGATAAAAAAATAAAAAATATTGGCTTTCCCCTGTCCAAAAAAGAGAAGTGGATAGAGGACTCATCCGTGCTGTGCCATTGTATTTTGACAATGGGACTCCAGAATAAACTGATCAGTGTTTGCAGCCACTGGTCAAGAAACATTTTCCAACTTTCCCGTTTAATAGAAATTGATGATTAGATGGACTTCAGTTGAGTGGGAACATCCATAGATGGGTCAAAATGTAGCCAGTCCCTGCTAAACCAGCTGAATTTTAATCAATCTATGGCCAGCTTTGGACAACCATGACTGCTGCCATAAATGGAACCAAAAATAGCCTGTATACTCGGGGGGCAAGAAGTGTGCTATTCACAGGATTACTCAGTGAAAATAAAGGAAAAAACAAGAAAGAAAATGAATGCAGCCACTTCATCTAAATACTGGAAGTTGCAATTTATTAGCGACAGTACAATTACAACATAACTGAATACAAAAGGGATCAGCAGACCCTGCTCATTAGTGCGTACAACCTAAAAGGAAGCAAAAGTGATATTAAATTTTGTGTATTTTTTCCTCATCTGCACATTTCTTTATATGTATTATATTTATTTGCTGATTCTTTTTATATAGTTTATTGCTCCTTGTTATGCACACAACACCGCTTGGGTATACTGGTTGTTATACAAATTGCATGTCTTCTTACCTCTGAACTCTGAGACCTATCTTGTTACTATGTAATAATGATTTATTGCTTTGTTTCTGTTACCAAGGTTTCTCATTACAGGTTGATGCTCCAACTCAAATCACAGTTTCTTTTACAGCTACTGTACATTGCTCTCTACATAACAAGATTGGGTACAGTGCTAACAGTAACTCTAAACTAAAAAAAAAATTATATACAAGCATGTGAATAAGTAAGTGTGCTCCATGGAAACTGTTGACTTAAATATGTTGAACATATTTAAACAGACAAACATTCAGCCTGGGTTCACACTGATGCGGTGCGGAATTTGCACTGGTTTCTGTGCAAATCCCGCACTGCATTAAAATCGCACCCTGTTCATGCGAACTGCTGCGGATGTGAATGTTAAGTTAACAACACCCCGAAATCGGTTTGCAAAACACGGTGCAATGTGCAGAACCGGATCGCATGGGTATGAATACCCATGCAATCCGATTCTAGTGCAGACAAAATATAAGGGTCCTGCACCTTTTTTGGTGTGGATGCAGTGTGATTTGAGCCATACAAAATAGAATTCGCATGTGATTTGCACAGGAATGCAGTACGGTGCATGTGCGAATCACTTGCGATGTTCCACACCTCAGAAGTATGAACCCGGGCTAAATCTTCATTCACACATTGCTTAGAGATAAAGATGATATAATACATAACACAGAAATATCAGTAGACAGATTGGTGTACAGAGGGAACAGCAAGTACCATACAAACTTGGCACCAGAAGCTTGTATTGCCACCTTTATAAGATATTGCTTTCATTAGAAGTTTTGCATACCTGCCAGTCTCTGATTCCATGCGAAATTCCATCACTTGCAGGTTGTTTGCGGGTTTCCTTGCATGAAAATAACTTAATGACAGCACACTGCTCAGGTGCCGATGCAGCAAAGCAACGCCAAAGCAAAACATTTTCACCACCATGTTTCACAGTTAGCCTGAGGTTCTTTCCCTAAAATTCTTTCTTTATTTTGCACCACACATATTTACTGATACTGTGGCCAAAAAAAAACTAACTGAATCGTCAATCCACAGAACATTGTTCCATAAGGCCCAATCTTTGTTTTTTAGGTTCAGCAACAAACTGTAGTCTTTCTCTAATGTTTTTGGACAGCAAGGCTTTTTCCTGGCACACGTCCAGAACAGGTTCAGTTGGTGCAATCTCTTTCTGATTGTAGATGCATGCACTTTGATCCCACAATGAAATCTAGCTTAGTGAACAATACTGTATATTATCTGTTTCAGTTTTGTTCTTCTGTGGAAGGTGTTCAGATGTGGTGATTCTCTGAAGATTCTAAAGACAAAAGATTTTAAAAAACTCTAAACATGGTTACAGCAAGCCAGGCTACAGGTGCTCTGGGCACAGATGACACAGCTTGCTGGGGCCCTCTGGTTCAGGGCACAGTCCCCTTCCCACTATTGTTAGTCTCTGTGGCTACAGTGGTCTCTGTATAGGTGTAGTGGCACAGTCTCAATCCAGTAACACAGGAAAGCACTGTCACGCAGTAGCGTCATCAGCACACCAGCAGCTTCGCCCAGCACAGCCCTCTTCATTCAACTCTCCACATGAGACTACTCCAGATCTCAGGCTTCCTGTGCTTTACCTCCCTCTCAGCAACAACCTCTGGTACCTGTAGTTCTACACACTCTCTTTCAATTCAAGTGCTGCTGATGAGGACTACATTTCACCTGCAGTCACAAGGCTCAACAGGCAGGCTTCTTCTCTTCCAGGCTGCCCTTCAGCAAATCACTGTGTCCTCTTGCTGCTATCCTAGGCAGTGGGGTGGAGTATCTTTCCCATGGTTGCAGCAATACAGTCTTTCAATCACTTGTCTCCTCCAGACACTCTCCACATGGCTGCACAGCCAGATCATGGCAGAGGAGAAAAGCTGCAGAAACAGTGTGTGGGTAACTGTGATAGCTCTGGCAACAAAAAATTACAGCGGTATCCCCAAACCTCCCTCTTGTTCTGGGCACCTGATTTACTGTAGGAGATCTGTTAGCCTGGGTTCACACTTGTGCGGTGCAACATACCACATGTGATTCGCACAGGAACCACACCGCATTCCTGTGCAAATCAGATGCAAATTCTGTGCTGTGGGATTTGAGCCTTACATTTTGAATGGCTTATATCGCACCACATTCGCACCAAAAAGGTGCAGGACCCTTTTTTTGGTCCGCACTAGAATCAGATCGCATGGGTGTTCACACCTATGCAATCCAATTCTGCACATCGCACCGCGTTTTGTGGACTGATTTCAGGGTGTCGTTAACTTAAAATACACACCCGCAATGGTTCGTGTGAATGGGGTGCGATTATGATGTGGTGCGGAAATCTCACAAAAACCAGTGCAAATTTCGCACCACATCAGTGTGAACCCAGGCTTAATGATGTAGAAAGATCTCAACCTATAGCTGGTATAGCTAATTTTCCTTATAGACAATCACATTTTTTCTTCCATGCAGACCACATATTTTACAGCCATAAACCTTTCTCAACCTACATGGTTGATAGACATCACCTGCCTTGAGCTTCCTAAAGATTTGGGTCTGTGTTACAGCACTGACTATTACACATTATAAAAATGGTTCTAGCTTCCCCATCATGGAATGCTTCATAGATTGTAACTGAGATGTGTCAGGGGCCTAGTTTATGGAAGTTTTTTTGTTAAACTAACTTCTCTCTCAAGTTTAACAAACACTATCTCATTCCTCCTTAAAGGATTGTGAGATTTATGGGAACTCAATTCACATACAGTACTTCCTTTTTGTACTTGTTCATTATTGTGGCTTGCAGGTTTTGGATCTTGGACAATGCACAATTGGTAATCCTTGATCTAGGGGTTATTCTACTACAATCCCCCCCCACACACTCTTTTTTGTCTGGTTGATCCTTGGTGGAGAGATGCTTTGTCTGTTCCATGTTCCTTCCCTGGGATCAAGGATTATATATCCTAGGCTTTTGCCTGTTCTTACAAACATTCTTTTTTTTTATATGGACAGCTTTTGCTGTTAGATGCGCTTAGGTTTTTCCCCACCTGTTGTTTTCTTAGTGCGATTGCTAATGTAATTTCCGTCACTTTTTGTTGAGGTACATTACCCTTTCAAATAACAGCCTCTCCATAGTGGTGCTACCCTTCCTGTTCTGAAACACCAGATTTGTTCTTGGTGACTTTCCTTATATTAGCAATTTCCATATTACCCCCACATTTTTTCACTGGTTCTTCTGATCCTTTAGATATTCTTCTCATAAAAAATTCACATCTGTTGGATTTCTCATGGGTTCCTGCCCTGTCCTCAGTTGCATCAGTTTTGGACTTCCCACATAGCTATTATTTACTATACAGTATCCAATTGTTCCTCATGTTGGCCTTTAGTGTTTTATTCTGTTTGCCAGTGTCCACCCCCAGAAGATAGCTACACATAAGTCATACATCTATGATTTACTATATCCCTGTTCCCCTCAATGGATTCCAAGTAAAGGTTTTTTGGTAAGTACAAAAATATTATTTCAGAATCAAATGGTGGATTTGGAGTGGTGGCAAATGTATTGGATTTAGTTTTTATATTGCTTTTCAATTAGTTTAGAGCATGAGAATAAATATACTATGGAGTTGATTTACTAAAACCGGAGCGTGCAAAATCTGAAGCAGCTATGCATAGAAACCAATCAGCTTCCATTTTTTTTGTCAAAGTTTAATTGAACAAGCTGAGGTTAGAAGCTGATTGGCTACCACGTATAGCTGCATCAGATTTTGCACTCTCATTTTTAGTAAATCAAACCCTATGCCTATTTGATGTATCTTTTTTTTTAAGTATATCACATGTATAGGTAAACCCTGTTGGAAGGATCCCATCCTTGGGTCCTTGTAACTTTCCGTGCACTAAACTGAAATCTCAAACCATGTTTTCAGCTTTCTCGTGTATCTTCTGTGGAATACAAACTGGAAAGTTCATAGGGAGCATCTGTCATGGAGACAATCAATAGGAAGATGACAGCTGGTATGTGTGATGAATGGAGACATGCACAAGGCAGCACTTCTAAGAGTATGAAGCAGACCCTAGGGTGAGGAGAGAAGAAATAAGAAGGCACTTCTAAGTGCAGTAAGGTCAAAATGTTTTAATAAGAACAGTTAAAAACACTTACAAGAGTGATAAATTAACAGGCTCATCAAATGTATGTCTTTGCAGGGCTCTTCTCACTGTGTGTCAGCCCGTTGTGCTGGCCAGCAGCTGCAGGGGGAGCTCACGATGTGATGCGAACATGGCCACCACTCTTCTGGGATCACTAGAATGCACGCTGTCCGTGTGGCATGCAAACCAAAAGTGACGTGGGTGACGAATTTGGTAGCATGTGTGGAATGCTCCTTGTTTATGACCAAGCCGAAGGAGGAATAGAGCCACATAAATAGGAAAAAGAGGCGAGAACAGGAGGTGTATGTGTGTATGCCCCTAACAAAGCCAAAGAATAATAATGCGGATAATGTGGACAAGCAGCGTAAAGATTATATGTAAAAAACGGGGAAAGGAATAAAAAGAAGGGTACTAAAATGTGCGTAAACATTGGTCCATATTACTACAAGACCCATATGTACAAAACTCCATACCTGCAAAACTTAGGTTCTCCTATAGAAAGGCTTGAAATATCAACAGCAAATTAACACCTAGTAAACTAGAATCTAAGAAACAAGACACTGCCCCCTTCATCTTTTCTCCATCTCTGGCATGTACCGATGTCATAAACCGCTCTGCCTGACATGCCAATTTGTTCAGCATGGTCAAAAAGATTTTAGCATAAAAGGTAAAACATACAAGATCCAGGAGTTTCACAAATGCTCATCTGGATTTATGGTGTATTGTCTGGCACACCCATGCGGTCTTCACTGAGGATGGCATAGATATACACAGTGTCCCCAGACATTTCCTAGAACAACATGGTAAATCCACTGAGGGCTTAAGATTGGTGACTGAAGCATATCCATTGATCTCCCGAGAGCCGAAAGATACCAGCGCCTGTGCCGTAAGGAGACCTATTGGATTTATGCTCTGAATGTACTATCCCTTGTTGGTTTAAATGAAGACCTTGACATTAACACCATTATATAAAGTTGATGCCTGTTTTACATTATATTATTTATATTAATCCAATATTTGTTTTTTTCAGATTCTGCATTTTACTGTACAAGTAATTTATAATGGGGGCTTGGTTTTTTGGCTTCCGGAGCCATTTTATAGCCATCATCCACAAGTAAGTACACACAATAGAGACTAAGATCCAGTCTAGTTATGGTTTAGCCGCCGTAGTATTATATCCATAATAATTTTACGGCCGCGAGTAATTTCCATTATTATGTATCTGTATATCCATTCCATTTTGATTACTAGGTCATGTCTTCCCCCCCCCCTTTTTTTTGCTTATGTTACCCCACTGGTACATTATAGTTTTGAATATCCTGGCTGCGATTTTTATCTCAGTTAATCATTGGTGAGTTTTTAACTTATGTTTTATATTATTATAATTATGTGCAACTATATAATTGATTACTGTTGCGTTATGCACATTTCATCTATATATGTGTATATGTGTATATATAATCTTATTTTATTTATTGATTGTTTACTTGTGCCACTGATATTACTATCCAGTAAAAGGGGATCCTGTCACTGTGTAGCGGCACATTGCGCTAATATTGAATTACATCCTATTGTTTTACACAGAAACATCTCCCCTGCTTTTAGTACCCTTCTTTTTGTTCCTTTCCCCATTTTTGCATTCCAGTATGTGTTCCAGTGTTCCCAGAAGAGCTGTAGCCATTTTCACATCATACTCTGAGCTCCCCCTGCAGCTGCTGGCCGGCACAACGGGCTGACACACAGTGAGAAGAGCCCTGCAAAGACGTACATTTGATCAGCCTGTTAATTTATTACTTTTGTAACTGTTTTTAACTGTTCTTATTAAAACTTTTTTGATTTACTGCACTTAGAAGTGCCTTCTTGTTTCTTCTCTGTGGAATACAAAATGCCTTCCCATAAGTTTTTGAACTGAGGACAGGGGCGTAAGTTTTGTAGGTCTATAATGCTTCCTGTGATAACTCTGCTCCTCCATTGATACAGTACAGTGAGAGAGAGTTGTAACCCTGGGACAGGATGTGTGTTTTTGGCAGGCTCAACAGGTGAAAATAAAAAAAGAAATTAAAAAAAAACTATTATAGCCACTACATCTAGTGACTTGTAAAGTACAACATACAACATACTACATTTTTGTGCTTGGGTTTGAATATACACTGCTCAAAAAAAGTGAAGGAACACTTTGAAAACACATCAGATCTCAATGGGGAAAATATCATGCTGGATATCTATACTGATATGGACTGGGTAATGTGTTAGGAACGTAAGACTGCCCCATCGTTTGATGGAAATTAAAATTATTATTATAAAATTCTAAAGTTTTGGAATGGCCCAGACAGAGCCCAGACCTGAATCCAATGGAAAATCTGTGGGGTGATCTGAAGAGGGCTGTGCACAGGAGATGCCCTTGCAATCTAACAGATTTGGAGTGTTTCTGCAAGGAAGAATGGGTAAATATTGCCAAGTCAAGATGTGCCATGCTGATAGATTCATACCCAAAAAAGACTGAGTGCTGGAATAAAATCAAAAGGTGTTTCAACAAAGTATTAGTTCAACCACTTCAAGTCCGGAGACTTTCACCCCCTTCCTGTCCAGACCAATTTTCAGCTTTCAGTGCTATCACACTTTGAATGACAATTGCGAGCTCATGCAACACAGTTAGCATTTTTTTTTGAGACAGATAAAATTTTATTTTGGTGGTATTTATTCACCACTGGGATTTTTATTTTTTGCTATATAAATGAAAAAGTCCAAACATTTTGAAAAAAAAGTGTTTTTCTTATAACATTTTTCAAATAAATAATCTTTCTTCATAAATCTTGGCTAAAATGTATTCAGCTATATTTTTAGTAAAAACAAAATAACCCAAATTAGTTTATAACCAAAAATTATTATTTTTACATGTTTATTTTATTTTTTTATATTATTTATGTTTTTATTTCCCACATACTGTCACCCTAGCAGTACAGTGTCACCATGGTGACACTGTACTACTTGTGGGGGGTGATGACGATTTTTTTTTTTACACTGATTGCTTTTACACCCATAATGGCTGTAAAAGCAATCATTTCTCCTTCTCTCTAGCTGCATTTTTGCAGCCATTGAGAACTACTGTGTGAGCTGTGATTGGTGACAGCTTGTCACATGGTAGAAGGCTGTTGTGAATAGCCTTGTACCATGTGACCTCTGTGATCATTCACAGATTTCATATGTAGTAAGCAATGATGTGGAAGTGACATCTTGCTTACTACTCTGCATGTGATCACTGATTGGCCAATCAGTGATCACATGATCGGGACCTCGCACCGAGGTCCCGTACGATGATCGGTGTTCTCCGGACACAGTGGGCACTGGATCGCGGTGCTACACACTCCCAGGGAGCGCGCACAGTCCAAAATGGCGGGCGCCGTTTATGAACGCCAACCCGCCCCTGGACTGCCACCATCCAGCCGTTTATATACAGCGGACAGACGGCAAGTGGTTAATAGCAAAAGTCGAAAATAGTTTTTTTCTCAAAATTGTCAGTCTTTTTTTTTATAGCAAAAAAATAAAAACTGCATAGGTGATCAAATATCACTGAAAGAAAGCTCAACCAGTTAAAGTAATGCAGCGCAGTAACGCAAAAAATGGCCTGGTCAGGAAGGATGGTAAATCCTCTGGAGGGAAAATAGTTAAGCTAGTAGAAAAATCTTAAAAAATCCTTAAAAGAGTCCATTTTCTGACAGATTAGTAATTCTTGTACAAAGTGTAACTGAGAAAGTGGAGTCACTCTTCTGGCTTTGTGGTCTGCTGACTGTTTCTGGATCACAACACAGGGACCAAGCCATAAGCTGACCATGCATAGTTGGAATTTTAGCCAATTCCTGTACATTGGTTGAAATTCTCACAATGGGTGGCCGTGCTGGAACAGCCCATCATGACAAACTTTGATTATAAAAAATCTAAGGAGGCAGGTGGAAATTTTTCATTCAGTCATCTGTCACTGTTCAGGTATTCTCACCGCTGCGGGAGACCACTGTCATAATTCAATAGCCAGCAGTTGTGATTCATCCATCTACAGTGCAAAGCATGGATGGGGGAATCAAGTAACTTCTCTCATTCAGCCAACTAAGCTGAGTGAGAGAAATCTAAGTGTGTATGGCAAACTTTACTTAAAGTGTTACTAAACCCAGCACTCTGCATTCACTATATCTGGTCTCCCACAGTAAACAGAACATGGAAATGCAATTATTTTAGTAAATATAATCTGCTAAATACCTTTTCTCATCAGCAGTTAGAGCAGTCTTGTGACTTCAGCAGAGCACTGGTTAAAGCTTGTAGGAGGAGTTTTCTTTCTGCTCTAGGAGGATGTGAAACCGTTGACCCTCTGTCCGGACAGTGCTGATTGGCCCTTTGCTGATCACATCCACTCTCCCAAGAGAAAAAAAAAACCTCTCTAGCAATACACACCAAACTGACCATGTGCATGTGACTATGGATTCAGTCTGTATCAGGTGTTCATTTCAACAAGAGGAGGGGCAGAGAAGAAAGGATCAAACAGTCTTTTTACACATTGCAGAGGATTAACCCCGTAGGTTCCACAGTGAGTATAACAGGCATGATTTACTGCATGTACAGACTGCATTACATTTTAACTGTATATATTTGTGATATGTAATGGTTGTTTTGGCATGCCTTTTACCTTATCTCAAAGACCCAAAAATACAGGCAGCCGAGTTTCATAAAAAAACCTTCTGCGTTATTTTTATTCTAGTGGTATTCATCTGCTATCTGTTTTCTGGTTATACTGTTAGTGAAATACCCTTTTTGAAACCGCTGAGCATTTCTGTAAAAAGAAAGTGTATGTAAAACATTTTTTTGGGATACAGTAGTGAGAGGACAGAACCATTCTCTGGTTTTTACTGTTGTCTGTGTTGCTGGTGAAGATTTTCACCCTTTAGAGAGATATGCTACTTCCTGTTCTGTCTCTGAACCAGGAAATGAAGGGAAATCTCCCTTATGGAACGAAAACAACAATAAAAAAATTCTACTCTATCAAAAATAAAGCTTTTTTTTTCCAATGTACTTTGGTATTTGTGGAGCTTTTAACCTATTATTTGTAACTTTATTATGTACACCTACCGTATTTATTCTCAGATAGACTCCACCTTTGCCTTCAAAGAAACCAGAGTTTTTTGTGATTCTGAATCAACTAGGTGCAGGAAAGGATCCTTGGAAACTTTTGGTCTATGCTGACTTGATACCATTGACAATTTTTGTAGATTTGTCAGTCACTTTAACCACTTGCCCTCCAGAGGATTTACCCCCCTTCCTGACCAGGCCATTTCTTGCAGCGTTACTTTAACTGACAACTGTGCGGTCATGCAACATTGTACTTAAATGAAATTTATGTCCTTTTTTCCCACAAAATGGAGATTTCTTTTGGTGGTATTTGATCGCCTCTGCGGTTTGTTTGTTTTTTTGTGCTATAAACAAAAAAAAGACCAACAATTTTGAGAAAAAAAAAATATTTTTGATTTTTTGCTATTAAACATGTCCAGTAAAAAAATTTGAAAAATAACATTTCGTCATAAATTTAGGCCAAAATGTATTCTGCTACATGTGTACATGTAAATTAGTTGGTTCACATGAAAATTATAGCGTCTACAAATGGCGGTATATACTGTATACTGGAATTGCTTTTTTTTTTTTATACTAGCAATGGCAGCGATCAGTGACTTATAGCAGGACTGTGGGACTGCGGCGGGGATTCTGACATTGGGGGGAACTCACTAACTGTCACTGACATCCCTGGTGACCCTAATACAGTGATCAGTGATCTAATAAAAAAGCACTGGCACTGTACTAATAACACTGGGCAGGAAGGGGTTAACATCTGGGGTGATCAAAGGGTTAACTGTGTGCTGCGATACTGTGTGCTGTGTGTGTGTGTGTTTTACAGTGTAAGCACACTACTTTGTATTGCTATGCTATGCAGAGCAATACAAAGAAGCATGCTGGAACTGACAGGTGAGAAATCTCTATTGTTTACATACAGACCTCTCCCCCGTCAGTGATACTCAGCGATCGCCGGATACCAGTGGGGAATCTCTGGCCAGGACCCAGTGATCGACAACTGAAGCCGCCAATGGAGCACATGCCCCAATCCCGGAAATACAAATCATGTATATATATGTGTGATTTTGCTCAGCCCTGCCGCCCTGTAGCAGTAGTTCTGCTATAGGGTGGCGGACAAGCAGTTAAACCACTGAAAGACTGCCTGCCTGCAATATACTGCGGATGGGCAGCAGCTACAGGACCAGCGATGTACAGATACGTCGCTGTGTTTTTCCGAGATTGGAACATGTGCCCCCTGCTGACCCCTGTAAATACAGACACAGGATCTAGCTGGACCTTCTCACAGTGGAACCCTTTTGTTCCAGGGAAAGAAGAAAGGCACAGCACATGTGAGTAGAAGAAGAACATTTGCACCCACACTATAGTTAGACACATATTAACCCCTTTATTGCCATTTTTAACCAACACACTACACAGCACACAGATAAATCACTACCTAACACACAGTTAACTCTTTGAGTGCCCCAGATGTTAACCCCTTCCTGCCCCGTGTCATTAGTACAGTGTCAGTGCTATTTATTAACACTGCTCACTGTACTAGTGTCATTAAAGATGTCAGTGGCAGTTAGTCAGTTCCACCCTGTTTCAGTTAGTATCTGAATGCCCGCTGCAGTCCCGTTACAAGTTGCTGAACGCTGCCATTACTTGTATATAAAAAAATAATACAAATTCTAGTATATACAGGTGCATCTCAATAAATTATAATATTATACAAAAGTTAATCTATTTCAGTAATTGAATTCTAAAACTGAAACTCATATATTATATACATTCATTACACACAGAGCGATATATTTCAAGCATTTCTCTCTTTTAATTTTCATAATCATGGCTTACAGCTAGTGAAAACCCAAAATTCAGTATCTCAGAAAATTAGAATATTGTGAAAAAGTTCAAAGTTTTAGACTCATGGTGTTACACTCTAATCAGCTAATTACCGTAACTCAAAAACACCTGTAAAGGTTTCCTGAGCCTTTAAATGGTCTGGTTCAGTAGGTTACACAATCATAGGGAAGACTGCTGACTTGACAGTTTTCCAGAAAACAGTCATTGACACCCTCCACAAGGATGGTAAGTCACAAAAAGTCATTGCTAAAGAAACTGGCTGTTCAGAGTGTTGTATCCAAGAATATTAATGGAAAGTTGAGTGGAAGGAAAATTGTGGTAGAAAAGGGGCACACGCAACAGGGATAACCGGAGCCTTGAGAGGATTGTGAAGCAAAGGCCATTCAAGAATTTGGGGGAGATTCACAAAGAGTGGACTACGGCTGGTATTAGTGCTTCAAGAGCCACCATACACATATGTATCCAGGCCATAGGCTACAAAAACATGTAGCTGCTGACTTTTAATAGACACTTACCTGTCTCGGAGTCCATCAATGTTCTCACCCGTGCTGTCCCTTCTACCCTTCTTTCCTCCATCTCAGCTGTGGGCACCAGGCTGTGACAGCTTTCAGCTTCACAGCCTGGTGCCCACTGCGCATGTGCGAGTCATGCTGTGCTTCCTAATTGCTACGTTAGTCTCCTGGGACCTGTGAAAGTTCCCAGGAGACTGCAGGAGGGAGGAGGGGACCGAACTTCCAGCTCACTTCGCTGCGGCGAACTGACCCAGAAGCGGGAGCAGGTAGCTGTCAAAACCAGGTAACCGCTCCCCCTCCCCCCCCCAAGAGGTTCCAAATATGGCAGCGGAGGGGGGGGGGAGGAGGCAAATAAGCAGAACTTCTATCCTTAAGTATAACTCTGCTTTAATCACATAAACACCCTTAAGGTATTTACAGGGTATTTCTGTTCAAAAATGTAAATCATATATTAATTTGCACACTGATATTCAATTATTTGTAGCTTGCTCCTATTAATCTGAATGATCTTTAAATTTGTAAACTTACTTTGTGAAGATCCCCACTTATTTACTTCCTTGAAATGTAATCACTTTGCCCTGTGAGTAGGCACTGCTGTGTCACACTATTCACAGAGCCTGCCTGAACTACAGAGGTGCTAGGAGGAGGAACTTCAGGAGGCGAAGTCAGTACAGAAATCACTGCTTGCAGAAAGCAAGGTACCATGGGGTATGTAGTCCTTAGAAATGGAAAGGAAACAGCTGAGAAAAATTTGCAAATCATGCAAGGGATCCAGGAGGTTGTGGAAAAAGATGTCCAGCAGACAGGCAGGATTTTTCAAAGGAAGCCTTTATTAGATTTTCAAAAAAAACTATTCTATCTATGTGTTTTTACAATTCGGATGTTATAAAATGAAAGTGTGTGCTGTGATTGTAGATCTCCCTTAGACCCTCCGAGCCCCCTTAGTTTGTATAGATCAGTGGTCGGCAAGCCGCGGCTCGCGAGCCACATGCGGCTCTTTACACGCTTTAATGCGGCTCTTGTGTGCCGGGCACCCGCTCCCCTCCCTCTTCTCGGGCAGCAGGGACTCTGCAGCGTGATCCAAAAAAAAAACAGCCAGGGCAGCGCGCTCAAATGCAATGATTGGCCAGTCTCACTGCCACTCACATCCTGATAGCCAGTGATTGGCTGTCAGGATGTGTGTAGGCGGGGCAGCGTGACGAACGTGAGAGGAGCATTCCAATTTGAAAAGACTGCAGAGGAAGTTTAGTATAGAGACCTTAAAAATGACAATGGGTAACAATTTTTTTTCTAGTACAACAAGCAGTTTTATAACCAGATCAAATGAGTTGCTATGGGGGCTAAATATAGCCTGAGTGTGGCCCCTATTTTTTTTATAAATGGAAAAAGAGGACATTTGTAGTAAAACCAGCCTCAGATAAAGATGTACAAAATATTTATTGATGATATTTTGATTATTTGGAATTTAATGACTTCATGCAGAATATTAACAAGTATGGCATCCAATTCACTGTAAACATTTGGAACATATCAATTTTTTGGATCTAGTTATTTTCAAACATGGAGGCAAGTCACATACTAAGAACCATTTCATGGACTCTGATAGGAATGGGCAGGGCTGCTATTAGAAAGGACAGGGACCAGTACAGGGTACCCTCCAAAAAATATTAAAATTATATATTTGCTAAAAGTACACTAAAATCGTTATTAGTGGACACAAACACAAAATAACTTACAAATTCCTGCAAATCTAGAAGATAAAACTGTATTGATAAAGCTCTGTGTGGGAATAAGGTCTTTGGGCTTGCAATACAAATATTATTATTATTATACAGTATTTATATAGCGCCAAAAGGTTTGCTCAGCGCTGTACATTATAGTGGGGGACAGAACATGAGACAATACAGTAACAAAACAATACACGAGGGGTTCGAGGGTCCTGCTCTTTCGAACTTACAATCTAGGAGGGAGGGGATAGTGGTACAGGAGGAAATGGCTGTGGGGGATGGAGTGGTAGGAGGAGTGGAGGAGATCAGCTGTTAAGTGAGGGTGGGGTAGGCTTCCCTGAAGAGATGGGTTTTCAGGGTGCGCCTAAAGGTGAGGAGGGTAGGTGACAGTCTGATGGATTGGGGTAGGGAGTTCCAGAGGGTGGGGAAGCCCTGGAGAAGTCCTGTAGTTGGGCGTGGGAGGAGGAGACCAGGGAGCTAGAAAGTAGGAGGTCTTGTGAGGAGCAAAGAGTACGGGTAGGGTGGTATTTGGGTATCAGGTCAGTGAGGTAGTTTGGGGCAGTGTTATGAATGACTTTGTACGTCAGTGTTAGTATTTTGAATTTAATGCGTTGGGCAATCGGAAGCCAGTGGAGGGAATGACAGAGGGGGGTGGCAGAAGCGGAGAGGTTGGTAAGGAGGATGAGTCTGGCCGCTGAGTTCAGGATAGACTGAAGCGGGGATAGCCTGTGTTGGGGTAGGCCGGTGATAAGGGAGTTGCAGTAGTCCAGACGTGAGATAATAAGGGAGTGAATGAGTTGTTTAGTAGTGTCCGGGGTTAGGAACGTACGTATTTTGGAGATGTTGCGGAGGTGGAGCCTGCATGAGTTTGCCAGCAATTGGACATGGGGTTGGAAGGACAGGTTTGAGTCTAGGGTGACACTTAGGACTTTGGCTTGCAGGGTGGGACAGATGGTGGTATTGTTGGTTGTGATGGAGAGGATGGGGGGGGGCACGGGCTGGGGGGAAAATTAGGAGCTCGGTTTTGGAAAGGTTCAATTTGAGGAAATTGAGCGACATCCAGTCTGATATGTTGTTCAGTAGGTGGGCGATACGGGCGGAGACTGAAGGGGTGAAGTGAGGGGTGGAGAGGTAAATTTGCGTGTCATGGGCGTAGAGGTGATAGTTGAAGCCGTGGGAGTGTATCAGTTTGCTGAGGGAGGAGGTGTAGATGGAGAAGAGAAGGGGCCCGAGGACAGAGCATTGGGGGACCCCCACAGAGGGGGGGAGAGAGGGGGAGGTGGTAGCGTTATAGGTAACGCTGAAGGAGCGCTGGGATAGATAGGAGGAGAGCCAGGAGAGAGCAGAGTCTCTGATGCCAAGGGAGTGTAGTTATTTAAGGAGGAGGGGGTGGTCAACTGGGTCAAAGGCCACGGAAAGGTCAAGGAGTAGGAGGACCAAGTAGTGGCCGTTAGCTTTGGCGGTTAGCAGGTCATTAGTGATTTTGAGTAGGGCGGTTTCGGTGGAGTGTAGTGGATCGAGAAGGTTGTTGTCAGTGAGGTGGGAGCTTAGGCGATTGTAGACTAAGCGCTCAAGGAGCTTGGATGTAAATAGCAGCAGGGAGATGGGTCTAAGGTTGTTCAGGTCGGTGGGGTCCAGGGAGGGTTTTTTGAGTATGAGGGTGATGTGCGCGTGCTTTGGGGGGAGGGGAATGCGCCAGTAGAGAGGGAGAGATTGAAGATGTGGATGAGGGAGCGTAGGATGGAGGAGGAGGGTGACCGGAGGAGTTGTGTGGGGACAGGGTCAAGGGGGAAAGTGGTGAGGCGGGCTTCTGAGAAGACCTTAGTGACCTCCTTAGTGGTAGCAGGGGTGAAGGAATGGAGTGTTGGGGAGGTTATAGTGTGCGGGGTGTTAGGTGTGGTGGGGGGCAGGGCAGTTGCGAGGTCAGAGGAGAGATGAGTTGATGGGGTTATAGTGGGAGGGAGGCTAGGTGGGGAGGTAGATTGAGCATTGGTGATGTCCTTACGGATTGCGTCGATCTTATTTTGGAAGTGATTGGCAATCTCTTGGGCGGTGAGTGAGGCACTGGGTGGAGGTGGGGGGGAGAGAGTAGGGGGTTGAAAGTGGAGAAGAGCCGGCGAGGACAGGTGGAGAGGGTGTTGATGAGGATTATGAAGTAGGCTTGTTTGGCGGCGTGGAGGGAGAAGGTATAGGTGAGAAAGGCGGATTTGTAGAGGGAGAACGCTTGAGGGGATATGGTTTTGCGCCATAATCGCTCCAGCGCGCAACTGCGTCGTTTAAGATTTTTAGTGTGGTCGTTCTGCCAGGGTTGAAGCGGTCGGGGTCTAATGCTACATGTGGTTAGGGGTGCTAAGGAGTCTAAGGCAGTTGACAGCGAGTCGTTATACGCAGTAGTGGCCAGGTCAGGGCATGACAGTGGAAGGATACTGTCGTACAGACGGTCAACTGCAGAGTGAAGAGGGTCTAGATTCAGGTTGCGGAGGTTACGGCTGGTGATGGTTTGACGTTTGGTGGGGAGGTGTTAGAGGACGGGGAGACGGAGAACGTAATGAGGTTGTGGTCAGAGAGAGGGAAAGGGGTGTTTGTGAGTTTGTGGAGAGTGCAGAGATGGGAGAAAACGAGGTCCAGGGTGTTCCCGTCGGTGGGTGGAGGACTGTGTGCACTGTGTGAGTGCAAAATAAGAGGTTAAGTGGAGGAGTTGGGATGTAGCCGGGTTGTTGACATGGATAGGGATATTGAAGTCTCCAAGGATAATTGTGGGTAGCTCAGAGGAGAGGAAGAAGGGTAGCCAGGCGGAAAAGTCGTCGAGGAAGCGACTACCATATAGCAAATACCATATATATGTATATATATATAGCCCTGATGAAGGGAGAGTGCCAAGTCCCAGGAACACATTGGAGGCTACAAAATAAAAATCTTTTAAAATATCTATTCAAACTGCTGTGGTAACTCCCATCCTATAAAACTTCAATAAACCCCTTTGAGGGGTCCAGCTAGACCCCACAGTTGCTGGTGAGCAGCCTCTAGGACAGTAAACCTTCCATTGTGTTATAACACATCTCCATAAGGTCCAGCGCTCCTACATCACATAAATTGCAAAATACTGCTAAACAATATCAGACCAGCAATGGAGGATGTGAACCAATCTTGAGCACAGTTTGACCTTCCTTATTCTCACATAGGAGGTCAATATCAACCGATGAGTGCTGTCTCGGTTGGGGGGAAGGTGGTGGTAGTATTCAAGATTGCTTGCTGAAGACTTGCACAGAGCACCTTTCACTTTGATGAAGATTTTTGTGTGTGGTGGGACAAAGTTAGCATTTTTATTTTTTTTTACAATTATTTGTTTGCAACACTTATGAATTCTGTGGATCATTAATTGTTTGTTGAAGCTTTTTTTGAATGTGTATTGCACTATAGCACTTTGCACAACACACTGGCACTTACTCAGGAGTAGTTTACACAATTTATTGGGTAAGCACAGCTCCATTCTTTGCATTTATACTTGTCCTGTATATTTTCAGGACTTTTTTTTTGGACATGAGTAGCACACCCAATGTCCAAAACTGGTTAAAAATGAAGGAGTCTTTCCTATGACACCACTTATAAACATGATCCAGAGACAAAGTGGGCTTAGAGAAATTGCAGTTTATCTGGTATTTTGCTATTATGATCCTGGGCCTTCTGGAAATGTAGAGGTTTTCTTTTTTGGTGACTTCAGACTGACCCCATCAGTGCAAGATACTTTAGGTAAAATTGAATTAGATAAAAGGGACACCAGCATTTTTTTTTTAACTTACAAATACACTGTATTCCTTTCTTCTTTTGAAAAAGGTATCTACATATTTACAAAGAAACTAAAACAATATCATGTCCTTCTGTTACCTTAGGGGCCAGTATATTATTTATCTTGGCATATACTCAGAGCATTGTCACCTCAGCTTCGGCTTACATATACTGTATAAATGAATAGTTCCAGAGCCCTTTTTATGATTCTCAAGATGAATGTTATCTATGCACTTCTCCTGGCATGTATGGTGATTGGCAGTTTTGCAAGCAATAGCTGTGTGTTGTACGCAGCATTGGAAAAATATGGTTTGAACTACATCGCTCCCTCTGGGTAGGACATAGGAAAACTTGCCATCTAAAAGTAGAACAGAATGGAGTACATAGGAAAGAATGCCTCTAATGCTTATTAACCTACGATCTAATAATTGTTTGGTTTAAAGAATGACAAAAAAATCCTTTTGATAAAAAAAATGGTGCTTCTATAGGACATACAGTAATTCAAACCATGAGCATAAGTTGCATCTCCAGCAGCCATTTTGGAGTAAGCTGTAACATGATTTGCAGTCATTTGTGTCCTAGAAGGCAGGTGGGAATTGCACATCAGCATTCAAGGGCAGCTGTAAACCTGTATTTAGTTGCTTCCAAATATGTGACAAATTCATCACAGTAGTATCTTTAATCCATAAGATCACTTTGATGAGCTTTATACCTATAGGCATCATCTTGTTTTTTTTACAAATATAATGTTTATTAAGTGCTTTTCATAACATATAACAAACACTGTGGTAATGCAATTTATCCAGGACAAAAAGGTACTGCATTCTAAAGTCATGGAAAGGGGAAAGTGTCTAATTGCATATTTGTTTTTTTAATTGTGTTTCATTAATTCTTTTACCATTTACCGGGAGTTTACCATTCATGGAAAACTGCAATCCTGTATTTTGTTTCCTTACAGTTATGTGTCTATTCATTGAGCTAGGCAGCGCTGGCTCTAGGCCTAAAATAAACTATGGACCTTTCTGGATTGGCAGTCCAGCGGGGTGTTACGATCCTAAAAACCCTGGACAAAACATCTGCAAAATCAACTGTGACAGTAAGTAAAAAAAGTGGCATTTTCACAGTCATATAATACATTGCCAGTCATACTACATCAGCCATACGCTTAGTCAACTGAACAGCCATATCGTTATTCCTCACCATTACTTCAATATGGAAAGATTTCATAGGAACCCTAAAATTTGATTATAATATAGTTAAACATCATTATTAAATAGAGACGTTCACTATGGGGTCATTTCAAAACTAACCCCAGTCTTAAAAGAATAGCATCTGCTCCTATTTCATGCTTTCAGGTGTGTTTGATACCTGCTCCTCCCACCACATGCTCTACTTCATCTTGTTAGCTTGGACATCACTACAGAACATATGAGCTAGCAGAAGGAACCACAGCATGCAGTGGGGAGAACAAGAATTTACACACCAGGAAGTGTGGAATGCCTGCAATAACCAGGTGAAAGGAAAGGTGAAATGTTCTACAAGCTTGGGTTAGTTTAAAAGTACATCTGTTGTGATAAGATCACCTTTATTAAAGTGTTGTCATACATATATGATTATAATTCATAAATAACAATTAAACAGTTAAAGCCCAAGGAATGTTACTGAGTCATGCTTCACAGGTTAAAAATATTGCATTTTATTAAAAAAACATACATAGAATAATTGTAAACAAACGCAAAGATCGTGATCAACGATATGATACATCAAAAGAAAAATATAACTTCAAATGAGAAAGCATAAACATGACCAACCTGTGGTAGTGACAAGCTACAACTCATCCTTATTTGCCATCCATTCCCTCCCCTGGCTTGGAGATGTTGGTAAAACCTATAGCTTTAATGAATTTGCTTACTCCAAAGAGCTGCTGCTTTTGAACTTAAAAGAAAAATTGTGAAAAAATAATAATAATAGTGTCTGTAGCAGCTAGTTGACAGACCAAGCTGCCCAGTACTCCAGTATGTGAATCTTAACCCTAATCTGCTTGGTTATTTACTTATTTATCAGCGTGCAGAAGTGTTACCTCGCTCAGTACCAGTCTGGTACTGTTGGGCATTTGGCTCTTCTTCACCATTGGTGCCCCAGGAGGTTGTGTTGGAATTATGGTCAGTTGCTGTTTACACCTGGTAAAGTGGTCCACTGATAACTATAAAACCACAAAGTGGTTGACAGTGTGGGACCTGTTTCAGACACTGACATCAGAGGCTTATTTTGTATTATTTACAAGTATCTAATGTTGGCTATGTACTGACACCAGAAGTGCAACTGATATATTTACGGGAAAAAAAGACTGATTATAAACAAATAACATTCCTAAAGGTTGGCTTTATACCTTTTATAGTCACCAGCTGGTATTTTGCAACTCTAATATTTATATATCATTTTTAATTAAAAAAATGTCTATTTGTCCCCAAATGTACACTTACCTTTGCTAACAATGTTGATGTTTACAATGTTTTTTTATTTAGAGTTAGGGGATAGGACATTTCACAATGACATTCAATGTGCTCTCTTCATCTTGCGGACCCGTGGAATTGGTGCTTGGTAAGTGCAGATATAACCAGTTTCTTTATAGAACTACAAACAAGGTAAAAATGAACTCTGACCATCCGACTGGTAGACAACTTACAGTTTCTTTACTATTCAGCATGGAAATCTTCTATCTGAACTTTCAAAGCTGTAACATGGATTGTACAACTCTCTCCTAAATAACAATTAGCTGAACCTACCCATGGTTAGGTCCAGTGAACACTCAGCGAATGCTAGTGAAGTTCAGATCCAGAATCCAAAGCCCACTGAAATCAATGGGAGGGAATGTTCATTTTCAGTAAAGGTCATTTTCTAAGTTAATTCTTTCAATGGGGAGAGGCCGTTTTAGAGTGGTTCAAAGGATAACATAAAAAAATCTGTAATTTCTTTAAAAGAACATAATTGGGGGACACCTTAAAGCTATTCATGTAATTACAGAGCTTTATGAATCTCGGGTACAGCTTCGGCGACACCATATTCTGGCATCACATAAATTGCATTTCTAATGATTTACTTTCCTTTTACATAACTTCTTGGCTTACATGCAGCAACAGCAGCAGCCCAGTATGATTGATTTTTACCTCAAAGGAAATTTGTAGTGGATAGTTTTTGCCAAAGCAGATGATTAAGTAGTAGTACTAGCTGAGCATTGGAAGCAGCAGAGGCAATAAAGCAAAAAACTATGGTATGTACTTCAATAAAAAGCTAAAGCTATCAATGTCATATACAGTAAATTGCCAAATGGTTCAAAACAAGTCACAGAGAATAGCTGATGTTCTGATATTCTATAAAGTAACACAATATACTGTGTACAAACCACAAACCCATACTGCAGAACTTAAGCCTAGTACACACAATGAGAAAAATCGGATGAAAATTACCGTTTTCTGAGTGATTGTCCGATAATCTATTCATTAGTACACAGCTTTTGAGAGCTGATCAAGACAGTTCAAAATTTACCAAAATCCAAATTAAAAGGTATGCGCTAATAACAAACTTATACAAAAGTGTATGTCATCATCCAAAAAACATTAGTGTTTTAAATAAATAATTTATTTAAAACACTAATATTTTTTGGATGATGACATACACTTTTGTATAAGTTTGTTATTAGCGCATACCTTTTAATTTGGATTATTGTTGCCAAAATTTATTTTGGGTGGGATATGCTGCTGACACTTTGGTGTTTTTTGAAAGTGGCGCTTTTTTCTTCTTTTTTAATTTGGTATTAGTTCAAAATTTACACCTAAGCAGAGGTAAGGTGCAGGACTTTGGAAAGTGACTGCTTTGAAAAGGTATTATGGGATGTTTGATGGAGAAATTCCCACAGAATATACCAATCGTTGCTGGGCGACCAGCAAACCTTTGGTCTAACCTTACATTTAAGCCAAAAAATCAACTCATCCCTTCTTCTAAACAACAGGACCCACATCTTGCACCAGCATTAGTGAATACCAGTAAGACCCACTGTGGTTGATGGCTTAATTTTGGGGATGGCTGAAATTGGGGAGTTGTGTTTAACCTCAGATTAATCTTTAAGACCTTGTTCACTTCAACAAAAATTCTAGTACTGTACATACATTAATATGCGGTATAATAAAGTAAGTGCATTGTTAGGCAATGGTGCAGGGTACATGAAGAAAAATGATAAGCTTCTATGTGCAACATGTTTACTTGCATAGTATATGGAAGCAAATATGTGCATTTTCAGTGTATGTTAACTAATGCTAACACATGTAAATATATTTACACGCATGTAGAATGATGTAATTAATTTGATATTAATGTGTTTTAAAAGAAAAAAACATAGGGGTCTATTTATTACTAAAAAAATAAAAGTGTGTGAAGTCCTCAAGCATTTGCCCAGTCGTCTTGAATAATCACCATTATCTATCCAACACATGAACATACTATATGTTTGTCAGCTCCATCTAGTGACCATAATGTGGCATTTTCCTAAAATGGCTGAGTCAGGAAAATACTGCATTATGGCCACTATATGGAGTGGAAAATCATAGGAAATAAACATATTTGACATAGTACAGCTAACATTTGTGACAGCTGTGCAAATGCTTGAGGCATTTGCACAGAAAATTTTTAATAAACGCCACCATCAAACCCGCCCCGCAGGCCAGAGTACTTGGTGTCATTTTGGACTCCAACCTATCCTTCCAGCCCCAAGTCCACTCTTTAACAAACTCGTGCAGACTCCGCCTCCGCAACATCGCCAAAATCCGCACGTTCCTAACTCCAGAAACTACTAAACAGCTCATCCACTCCCTCATCATATCACGACTCGACTACTGCAACTCCCTCCTCACTGGCCTGCCTCGCCGCTGGCTATCCCCGCTTCAGTCCATCCTGAATACGGCTGCCAGACTCATTCACCTTTCCAACCGCTCCGTTTCCGCCACCCCCCTCTGCCAATCCCTCCACTGGCTTCCGATTGCGCAACGGATCAAATTCAAAATCCTAACGCTGACGTACAAAGCTGTCCATAACACTGCCCCGAACTACATCACTGACCTAATATCCAAGTACCGCCCAGCACGCACACTCCGCTCCTCACAAGACCTCCTTCTCTCTAGTTCCTTGGTCTCCTCCTCCCATGCCCGCCTCCAGGACTTCTCCAGGGTGTCACCCATCCTCTGGAACTCCCTGCCCCAACCCATCAGATTATCACCTACTCTCCTCTCCTTTAGGCGCACCCTGAAAACCCATCTCTTCAGGGAAGCCTACCCCGCCCCCTGCTAACTTGCCGACCTCCTCCACTCTTCCTACCACTCCATCCCCCACAGCTATCTCCTCCTGTGCCACCATCCCCTCCCTCCTAGATTGTAAGCTTGAAAGAGCAGGGCCCTCGATCCCCTCATGTTTTGCATTGTATTGGTATTGTTCTGTCACATGTTCTGTCCCCCTTTGTAATGTACAGCGCTGAGCGAACTATTGGCGCTTTATAAATACTGTATAATAATAATAATAATATAATAATAATAAATGGACCCTTGGGGATTTATTTACTAAAGCTGGAAAGTGCACAATCAGGCTCACTGCTGCATAGAAACAAATCAGCATCTAACTTCAGCTTGTTCAATTAAGCTTTGACAATAAAACTTGGAAGCTGATTGGTTTCTATGTAAAAGTGAGCCTGGTTTTGCACTCTCCTACTTTAGTAAATAAGCCCCATAGTCTACTGCATGTGAGTACATATTTTGAGCTTTTATTGCAGTGTTTACCTCATTAAGCACTTGTCTATCAGGGCAATTTTTTTTTGTGCAGCTGTTAAAATTTGCATTTTTTTGCTGGAAAATCAATTTAAATCCACAAAAAAGTATATATTTTCTGTAAGCAGAGAACCTGTAAAATACAAAAACATGTAAATACTGTAGATAACAAATATGTCAAGCCTTAAAATGACATGTGTGCTCTAAATTATGAAAAACTACAGTACCGAAAATTGTCCATAGATGCTTTAAAAGTCTTTATCTTTTTATCATTTTAGAGTTAACAGTGATTTTTGGCTCTAAAATTATTGCTCTCATTTGTGATAACGTCACATGCATGGCAGAATTACTATTTACATACATATATGCACCCAGGGGCGGACTGACAACTCATGGGGCCCCCGGGCAATTGGGGATCATGGGGCCCCTGTGTCCTCACCCACACCCAAAAAAGCCTATGAAAAAGGTACCAGGGGCATCTCATGGGGCCCCCTACTGACCCCGGGCCCTCGGGCAGTGCCCAAGTTTCCAAATGGTCAGTCCACCCCTGTATGCACCCCATATGCCTGTTTGCATTGGCCTGTATGTGTGGGGTGACAAAAGGTGCTTAACTTTTTTTTATTATTTTTATTTATTATATTACAAATTCATTTTTTAATAAATGTATACATTTTTTAAAATTTTATTTTATTGCTGTCACAAGGAGGTTAACAAACCCCCTATGTAATAGCATGGGTAAATTATTATTATTATACAGTATTTATATAGCGCCAAAGGGTTTACTCAGCACTGTACAATAGCAAGGGGGACAGAACATGAGACAAAACAGTAACAGTACAATGCACAAGGGGTTTGAGGGCCTTGCTCTTTCGAGCTCACAATCTAGGAGGGAGGGGAAGTGGTACAGGAGGAAGTGGCTG
Organism: Staurois parvus; assembly: GCF_062004578.1. Lineage (NCBI taxonomy): Eukaryota > Metazoa > Chordata > Amphibia > Anura > Ranidae > Staurois > Staurois parvus. The sequence continues at coordinate 6,940,076 of NW_028317808.1, forward strand.
TGGGGGATGGAGTGGTGGGAGAAGAGGAGGAGATCGGTTGTTAGGTGAGGGTGGGGTAGGCTTCCCTGAAGAGATGGGTTTTCAGGGTGCGCCTGAAGGTGAGGAGGGTAGGTGACAGTCTGATGGATTGGGGTAGGGAGTTCCAGAGGATGGGGGAAGTCCTGGAGAAGTCCTGCAGTCAGGCGTGGGATGAGGAGACCAGGGAGCTAGAGAGTAGGAGGTCCTGTGAGGAGCGAAGGGCACAGGTAGGGTGGTATTTGGGTATCAGGTCAGTTAGGTAGTTTGGGGCGGCGTTGTGAGTGGCTTTGTAGGTCAGAGTTAGTATTTGAATTTGATGCGCTGGGCAATCGGGAGCCAGTGAAGGGATTGGCAGAGGGGGGTGGCAGATGTGGAGCGGTTGGTGAGGTGGATGAGTCTAGCCACTGAATTCAGGATAGACTGGAGTGGGGATAGCATTTGTTTGGGTAGGCCAGTGAGAAGGGAGTAGCAGAAGTCCAGGCGCGAGATAATGAGGGAGTGTACGAGTTGTTTAGTAGTGTCTGGGGTGAGGAACGTGCGTATCTTGGAGATGTTGCAGAGGTGGAGCCTGCATTACCTTGGTAGTGATTGGACATGAGGTTGGAAGGAAAGGTTTGAGTCCAGGGTGACACCCAGGACTTTGGCGTGTGGGGTGGGATTGATGGTGGTGTTGCTAGTCTTGATGGAGAGGATGGGGGGGGGGGCGCGGGCTGGGGGGAAAACCAGGAGCTCGGTTTTGGAAAGGTTTAACTTGAGGAAATGGAGCGACATCCAGTCTGATATGTCGTCCAGGAAGTGGGCGATGCGGGTGGAGAGTGAGGGGGTGAGGTGGGGGGTGGAGAGGTAAATTTGTGTGTCGTCGGCATAGAGGTGATAGTTGAAGCCATGGGAGTGTATCAGTTTGCCAAGGGAGGAGGTGTAGATGGAGAAGAGGAGGGGTCCGAGGACAGAGCCTTGGGGGACTCCAACAGAGAGGGGAAGAGAGGGGGAGGTGGCAGTGTTATAGGTTACGCTGAAGGAGCGTTGGGATAGGTAGGAGGAGAACCAGGAGAGAGCAGCGTCCCTGATGCCAAGGGGGTAAATGACAGATTCTATTTATGGAGACATCATGGGGTCTTTTAGATACCCAGTGTCTCCCCTGCCCTTCACTGCAGCTGACCAAGCACAACTGTGAACCCAGAAGTTATGTAATACATGTAACGTCTGGGTTCATTGATTGCAGAGAAAATCAGCTAATGGGTATTCCTTGTTCTTCTCCTGAACAACAGGTTGAAGTGTTTTACTGTGGTTCCAGGCTCCCAAGAGGAACAGGAGAGTTCAAGGACCATTGGAAAAAAAACAATACAAAGCTTGTTTTAACCCGTTGAAAACCAGGATGTTTATAAATGTACAAAGATAGTCAAGGGGTTAATGATTCCCTGTGCTTTCCACATTTTAAATGTTTTTTTTCTACCTCTGTATTTATTTAAATATAAAGAGCTATAAAATAACCATTTGAGGGATTTTATTTTTTGATTCAGCCTCCATAGACCTCCCTTAAAGCAGCCCTGTTGGTAAAATAGGAATTTAGCTATTTTTCTCCTGTTAAGAAAACATTGAGCTTTCAGTGCTAACCTGTCCTGCTGCCTGTGACACAGATCTCTGCAATAGTGAATAGATGCCTGTGCCTGACGATCCTGTAAATCTGGTACTTTGTGAAGTGTTCATTTACCTGGTTGCCCACTGTACACTGTTTTTTGTCCCATCAGCCCCTACAAGGCACAGTAGTGATGCAGGGTCCGGCAGATTGAACTACTAAGCATGGCAGAGGACCAGGAATCCAGCATTTGCACAATTGAAGGTTTGTGCAGGATCTAAAAATGGTGGTGTTTTATCCTCACTTCTGCAGAGATCACATTTTGTAGCACATTTATGTTGTAGGACTTTGTGTGGTCCGAAAGTTGTGTTTGGAGTCAGGTTTCATCCTGACAGTCTCACTTTAATTTATTCACGCCAGTTGTGAGTCTTCTGGACAGGGCACTTTTTTTTCAGGCATAATTTATGCCATTGTTCATTACTTTATTTGTGATTTATGTCACTTTTTTTCCCTGATTGTTTATTGTCTCACTATTTTCGTCAGTGTGTGATTTTTCATTTACACATGTTTGTATTTGTTACACATTTTCACATGATATTGTCTTTTTTGATGTCTATAATATCTTTGGTAGAATTCATCTGAAATGTTTGTAATAATTATGTTTTTTTAAGTGTATTTAGGTACTTATATGGAAGCACAACACCATTTTCTTTTTATGTTCCTAGATGGGGTATGATTTGGCAGACAGCTTCTGTAATACAACTTTAAAACTGATTTCCCTATAGTTGTTTTTGATGATGACCTTTTTTGTTGAATTGTGGTGCTGCCTTTTCCATAGTCCATAGCAATAGTTGCAACATCTCTAACTGAGCTACAATGTCTGGTTCTACATCAACATGACAATTATCATCTTTATTTTTCAAAGGAGATTCCTCGCACCCAAGTGTCTAAAAGGATAGCTGGGCCATTATCTTCCTCATTGTAGTTATGAATGAATTTCATTAAAGAAATGGAAATCGTTGCATAATCAATGTCCAAGTGTAATGTGCACCCTTTGAAAATTATATTTCTAACTGATCAAATAAATTCTCTTCAGCATCAAGCATGTCTGTGTTTTTCCTAATAGTGTGTGCAGCTCTACCTACTTGAGATTTGCTGAGTTTTGGGTCCCCCTATAGTCCTGCACAGCCAGGCAACACACATTTCCTTCCAACTTTGTACACTGGAGACAGTAAACAGTCCTTGAGCTTGTTTTTTTTGTTTTATTAAAGAGTTATTAAACTTGGATGGGGTTTGGGGCTATATGGCATGCCCAAGTGAAATGTAACTGAGGACAACTTCCTAGCAACTATGTACAAGTCTCTATTGCAGATCTCTTCTTGGAGAGCTCTCTAGCCTCTCCTGGTATACCACCCCAGACCCCAGATAAATCCTCTGCTCATCCAGCTGTCCTGAGGGAATCCCTGGGCAAGGAGTCCCAGAATCTGTCACTTTAAATGCACCATCACAGATGGGGACTAGTCAGGTTTCCCACCCTCTTGCAGTATCCATCCCGGGGGGTGTAGGATTACTCATTATTGCTCTTCTGCAAGCTTGTTGGGTTGCTGGCTGCCTGCAGGCCTTCTGCTGGGCTGAATTCTTCCCTGGCTCTACAGGAGGTCCTCTCTATGGGGGTTGGTGAGGCAAAGTGATCCTCCTTTCCAGATCCCAGCCTATAGGTCGGCCCTTTCCCAACGGGCCCCCTCCCAAGCTCCTGCATCTCAGCTTCTCCCTCCATTTTCCACCTGAACTCTCTTGCTGTTGAGCAGGCTCAGTCAAACTTAAAGGCTGCAATGACCCCATCCCCTGCTTGGGGATTGGCCAAAGTCCCTTAAGTGTGCAGACCAGCCCCTCCTCACTCCTGTGCACTGAGTTCTAGAGACTTCTCCAAGTCTCTAACTCAAGGAGAGTCATCAGTGAACTGATCTGCAGAGCCCTTGGCCCTGACCTAAAGGTGACCTGGCTGACTCATGCCCAGGCTGCTACTCAGCCTCTAGTTCAAAACCTAGCTAGCTCCCCCTAGCTACCTAGAGTGGTGCTACATGTGCAAAAGAATTATAAATAACGTTTACTAGCATCCAGGCCAGCAATGGCAGCCTTTGCATTTCTTTCAGTACAAGATTAATGCAAATATCCCTAACACACCTATTAATGTAACCAAAAAAGAGAAGAACAGCACAATGTGAGTGCTACAAAGTCCCAGTGAGGTGGTGTAATTCCGTCCACCCCTAAGTAGACTACAATCAAAAGAACAACAGGATTAACACACATAAAGAGTATGTGCACCTAATGCAAAAAAGTACAAAGTACCTCACATAAGTCGATTATATACAGTAGCAGGCAATGCACCAAAGTACACAGTCAGGTACATAGTAAAATATACATCAAGAGATGAGACGCAATAGTACCAATTAGAGTACTCCATAATGGCACCAATTTCTGCACAGGAGGGACTGAAGTCTCAGGAATCAAAGTTTTGGGGTTACCTCCCTCCTCAGGTAAGACCACTTTCAGAATAAGATTACTTTAAAAAGGATAGATGCATATATAGGCAAAGTGACAAAGTGTTTTAAGCCTATTTGGGGCAAAGTGACAGGTTCCCTTGAACAAAAAAAAGCACCCTCCTATCAGTGCTCTCAGAAAATAAGTGGTCCTTTATACTTACAGAGTCTTTAAATGTAAACGTCCTTATGTTAGTATAGTACTACTCCCACAAAAGACGCTGAGATTAAGACAGGCCCTGTCCTAAAGTAGTGCAGCGATAGCAGGGCACACAACAACAGTCCATTCTCTCTGGCTCATTAAACAGTTTAGGGATTTTTTTGATGTTTGTTTGCTTTTAGAAATTGAAAACAAAGGAGGACAGTGGGGTATGGGATCCAAAACAGCAGAGGACACGTCTTGCCCAGTAATGGCAGCACAAAAAGGTAGGCTGGAACAGTCTATTCCTTCCATTGACATCAAAGATGATGCACTATTCCTTCCACTGACCCCAAATACTCCTCCACCTGATACTAAATATGGTTCATTGTTTATTCTGACGCCAGAATATTTTCTACTCCAAGTGGCCATGATCCTGCCCTCCTAAAACCTGAAGGACAGTAATCTGGCCCTTAGTTTAAAAAGATTGGAGACCCCTGGTCTATTTGTTCACAGGTGAGGACCACAATTTAAGGTGCAACACAGAAAAGAGGCTGTTCTCACACAATCCTGGAACAGGATCAGTCCATAGGTGCAGCCTCTTGTAGAGTAGTCCAGTATTCAGTCCAGAGGTTTTCAGGGGCAAGCAGTACCCTTCTCCCCTGATTTAAGCTCACAGATCCATTCCCTCAGTGGGGAAAAAGACAATCTTCTTAAGGCTCCAGACTATTTAGCAGCATCCCAGCCACCATCTAGGAGCACCACCCCAGGGATTGTTCAATATTCAGACTGGTCATTTGAATTCTTCCTCCCTAATGTCCAGAAACATTTTCTAAAGGAGGGGGGAAGCTATTAAACCCCAGGCCCATGAAGTCCTGAACAGACCAGACCAAACAATCACTACCCCCCTGATTAGAGAAGGAGCAAAATGCTAAATTTACCTAAGAGCCTTATTGGGTGGGTCCTACATCAGTTATAGACAGGGGTGGACTGACAACTCATGGAGCCCCCGGGCAATAGGGGATCATGGGGCCCCTGTGTCCTTGTCCAAACTCAAAAAAGCCTATGAAAAAGGTACCAGGGGCATCTCATGAGGCCCCCTACTGACCCCGGGCCCTCGGGCAGCGCCCGAGTTTCCAAATGGTCAGTCCGCCCCTGGTTATAGACATAAGATATAGTACCTGAAGGGTTTGATCACTGCAGAATAAGTTTGTGCAGTGGCAATTGTGATAATGTAAGCTCCAAGGAGCAAGACCCTCCTAACCCTCTTGTATTGAACTGTATCATTTCTATATTGTCCTCCTTTATATTGTAAAGGGCTGAGCAAACCGTTGGCACTATATACATCCTGTATAATAATATTATCATTATTATTAATAATAAAAATAGGTACACTTTTTTCAGGCAGATAACTTCAATTCAGGACAATACACTCAATGTTCAGTGCACACAAAATGACCAGTGCATGAGCAAATCAGAGGGCACACACTGTCAGTGCAAATACAACAGTGCGCAAACAACGCAGAGAGCACACTCACTGTCAGAGCAGAAAATACATTCACAGTCAGAGCACACATAGAGAATAAAAAACACACAGAGCACATCTAGCTGTTCATTTTGCAATAAATGATGAAAACTCACTTTGTGAAAAATACCCACACACATACAAGGTAAATTAAAAAGAAAACAGTGTTTTTGCATGATGGAAGCCAGCAAAGCTTCTTCTCGTTTACTAAATTAAGAAACTTGCAAAGTGAAGAGCCTATTTGCCTTTATTAAATCAATTTTGTAGTCAGCTAACATGTAGACTGATCACACAGACACAGCACACACAGTTGGGGCATATGCAAGTCACGCATTCTTAGCAATCACAACACACAGAGAACCTGCAATTAGATCTCAATAGAATGGTGGCATCATGGCTGAATTTGTAGCACTGATGCTTTTCTTGCAAGTCTATTGGTGAGCACAAGTGGGAAATTTCACTGCTGTATTCCTGCACGATGCAAAGGTCTAGCAAGTTATGATGCAAAGGTCCAGCAGGTTAGGATGCAAGGGTATAGCAAGTTAAGATGGCTTATGTGTGCAATTACAAAATAGGTATGAGAAAACAAAAAAAGGACATTTCCAGTTTGTCAGGCAAACAATTTGAAGCAATTTCAACTGTCATGTGATTTTTTAATGCAAAGTGTGATCATGGAGCAGAAGGAGAGGACATCGGAGGCTGCATGATCAGAAAGTGGGAGCAGATAGAGAGGGTGCCAGGGGTCATGTGATCAACAAGCAGGAGCAGGAAGAACAGAAACAGAGGGCCTTGTGATCAGTGAGCAGGAACAGGGGGAGAAGACTCTGAGGACTCAGGAAAGGACCCGGGGCAGGGGCGAACTGACAACTCACGGGGCCCCCGGGCAATAGGGGATCATGGGGCCCCTGTGTCCTTGCCCAAACTAAAAAAAGCCTATGAAAAAGGTACCAGGGGCATCTCATGGGACCTCCTACTGACCCGGGCCCACGGGCAGTGCCCAAGTTTCCAAATGGTCAGTCCGCCCCTGCCCCAGGGTATGTGTGATCAGTCAGTGGGAGCAGAAGCAGAGGGCGCTGGAGGTTAGGTGATCACTAAGGAGGAGCAGGAGGAGAGGATGCCAGGGACTGTGTGAGCAATAGATACAACAGTAAGGGAAACAACTAGTGCTCAGAATAGAAAATAGGAAGGAAGATTAACCATAAATTGTGTAAAGTATTATTCCTAATTTTTTATGGATTATTCTCATGTTAGTGGGTTACATGTCTAATGGGAATGGTGATGCAACATCTTATGCCATGTGTACATTTTTTGAACAACCTTTCAAAGGCAAATGCTGCATAAACTATGAGCAACTTGTTTCCTTGGAACCCCAGATCATGAATATGAGAAAGGAACTGGCAACACTGTGAATAATGGACAACCCGAAAAGGGATTGTGGGCTATACATTTCAGGTGCTGGCAGAGGCCAATATAGAGAAGGGTGGTGAAATGGAGGTTCAGGCAGCAGAGGAGGGTAGTTGCATGACAGGTAGAAGATGGGGTAGAGGAAAAAGCTTTTGAGAGGCTAGTCCTGAGCTCACACATCCTATTGTAGCACACCCTTGGGTGATGCTTGGCTAGATATATAGGTTCAGCTCTCACCTGAATCTGGTGACACCTCCGATTATACCCAGAACACTTTGACACTCTGAGAATATTTTATATGGGTTTTATTGAAGAAGACAAAACCCTGAAAAAGAACTAGCTCATTTAACACAGGTAATGTACATAAAACACAGATACTACTTTGCATAACACAGTTAGTAAGAAGTCACAATGCTGAGGCAGCAGCCAAAGGTGTACACATGCCACAGCAGGAATTACAACCCCTGTTGTTTTTGATGGGTGCTACCGCTAGTTAACAGAGACCGATTTAAATGTGCAACTGCATGCTTCTGCGGGGTCTAAGGGCTTAATGCAGGTAGTGAGAAAGAAACACACCACTACCTGTCTAACCCCTTGTTTGCTGTACTGCACAAGGCTGCAGGGCAATTGCAGAGTGGCCTCATTCACTTCAATGATTCATGTTTGGCAGGTGCTACACCCACCAACCATGATAGGGCATAGGAGCCAGCACTATAGAGGAGACATCAAATTATGCGACTCTTGCTCCCTACTATAGCTCCAACTTTATAAGTAGTTCCTCTGCATTGCATTCTGATGCTCTGGGATGGCTTGTCAGCAAGCCCAGACCGAGATCTACCAGTCACCTTGCCAAAATCTACTGGTAGATCACAATCTACTGGTTGTGGACCCCTGACCTAACCCTAGCTGTAGGGGTATGATACAATGCTGATATCTTCATTGATTCGCTGATCATTTCCTAACTGACAACAGCAATTTTATCTTTACTAAATGTGTTTTTATTTCTTTATTTGCCCCTAAATGACATAATCGCTCCTACTTCCTTTCAGTGTGAGCAAAAAAACTTGATGATGGCTATAAAACTCTCCTCTACTCTGCAAAAATAGCTTTTTATATCAATGCTTCTACTGAGGAGATTTAATGTTCTATCAAGGGAAGTGAGGGTAAATTTCACCATTTTGGGAATACATAGGTTGTAACTCTTCCACAATCTAGGTTGGAGCTTTGATTAGCCTAGCAATAGGCAAGTTTATTCAGAAAGAAGGGACGATGTGCTTGTGAATAGCCTGTTGCTTCATCCCTAAAACAGTATTGCAAGAAAACAAAAACATCTCCCCTGAGACTTTAATGCACCAAAAAAGAATATATATATCAAAATATATATCAGAAAGGTCCAAAACAATCAATAAAAATCTAATTTTGTAAAATTATAAATCCATATAAATTGTTTGCTTGATTAAAAACAAAAGACTCTGGTCTTAGCTACACAGCTAGATTAATGTATACACCTTCTTCCATGTGCTATTGTACTATATCATATAGTTAATATGATTTACACAACATTTGTGCATTATGAAAGAACAGCATCAGAAATGCAGTACAACATAACTTTCCCCAGTGGTTTTTTACCAACGTGTTTCAACTACAAACAAGTCTTCATCACGGGAAACTGGAGAAATACAATTGTCATTGAAGTATAAAGACCATAAACGGTGTCTAAAAGATCAAAAATTGTCTTGGGGGACCCATCTCCTCCAGGGTAAGCTGGACCCACAGGGAGCAGGAGTTGAGTGCGACCGGCAACACACCTCCACAGCCCACCCTCTCTATTAATGCTTGTACTGAGAATACAAGGAGAGTTGGCAATAGATAGAAAATGGATAAGCCTCAAGGCTGTAGGTGAAATCACATGCCATTAAATACCCTTGGGGAGAGGTAGAAATGTTATTCTGGTATTCCCACAGACAATAGTCAAGTAATCCATGATGAAAATCCATTTGAAGAGAACTATTTCAGTGGTGGCTTTTTAAGTTGGGGATTTTTTAAAATCCCCTTTATAGTGACCCAGCCTATGAATAATAGAGGCTGGCATTTTTTTTCTTTTTCCATTGGCTGGAGGCCAGTGAAGAGAAGGCTTCCCTTGCGGCTAAGTTCTAGACTCCCCTGAAGATGGGACTAAAGGAGTCAGGCTTAAAGTAGCACGGGTCGCCTGCCAGAGTGCTTGTAGAGATGATCTGACTGAGGATGCTTGACAGAGGTACATCCAGGAGCACAGCTGATTCACTGGAATGGTGTCTGCAGACAGGTAGCGCCCATGAGAGATATCAGACCTTCAGAGTAGCAGAGGACAGCAGAGTAGTCAGTTCAGAGCCAGGGTCAGATGCCAGGTGGGGAATAGAGCGGACGTAGTCAGATGGATAGCCGGGGTCATACACAGGAGAGCAAGTGAGAAAATTCATTAGTCAAGCCGGGGTTATACACAGGAGAGCAAGAAAGAATATACATTAGCTAAGCCGAGGTCAGATCAGGAAACAGGCAGAGAAGAGAGGTCCAGGAACAAACTGAGTCAGTAACAGCAGATTACAATATCAAGGGAACACAGGACAAAGGTACTGGGGAGCCAGAGATTAACCAGCAATTTGAGAGAGTGATGGGCTTCCTTATAAAGGCCATCTGGTGCCGAACTGGGCTAATGTGTGTGTAAATGTGCGTCAGTGCGCATGTGTGTTACAGCTTGCATCCATGTACCACTGTGCATAGATGTTCGCCAGTGTGCATTTCTGTGGCCATGCAAGGTACTGGCAGTAATGTCAGGTCTCCAAGTACCTCTGCTGTGGACAGAGCCCTGACACCAGTCTTTGCTAAAAAACCTGGACAGTGAATGGACAGAGAGAATCAGCACAGTAGTGAGCTCATCTCTCTGGATATGTGCTTAATAAAACAGTCATTTTCCTCAGAGTTTTTCTTTGCAATAGATGTTTATTTGTTTTTCAATATTTCAAGTACAAAGTACAAATTAGACAGCTTTCAAAGACAAAAACAGTTACAACCATAAACAGTAGTTAACAGTGGTTTTACATGTATGAAATATAGCTAAAGTAGGTAACAATTTGTAAAGCTTGTCCAAAAACAGAGGTAGAACAAACATTTTGGCCCTGATTTACTATTGAGCCTAGGCGCATTTCCGTGGGCGAACATCTAATTTTTACTAGCGACCGTCTACTTTTACCCCGCTAAGAGATTTACTATTGAGCAGCATCAACAAGTAGATGCCCAATCGAATTTACTAACGAGACACAGACCAGGAATCAGACTCAAAAAGCAGACTTGCTAAGAAGCACGTCTAACACCATGAAAAATCACTGCAGAAACATGTTCACTTTGAAATTTGCTTTGCCAAATATCAGGACTTCACTTTAAACAATATCTGCCATTTCCCAAAAAAATTAAAATGTGTTAAAAAGTTTTTTTTAAGCAAGTCGAAAAACTAGACGCTCGTGCAGCTTATTTGGCCGATATAAATGCGCATGTGCAGAACACATTTTAGATGTCCTCTGTGGGCGCTTGCTTTTTAGACCCTGTTCAATAGTAAATCTCTGTGTGGAATCCACTGACAGCCGGCATTCGATTGCGTCTACTGTGTTTAACAAACAGCACTAGGCATTTCTTTATGTATTCTAATTTGATTTCCTTAGTTCTAGTGATTCTATTTTTGTTTCTTATCCTTTATAATTATTTCTGTAATGATTTTACTTATTTCAAAGGTCTAGATAATATTTATTTTGACAGCTGAATGTAAAAATAATGGTCCGCAATAAAAAAAAAAAAAAAAACAGCGTGGGGTCCCCCCTCTCATCCATACCAAGCCCTTCAGGTCTGGTATGGAAATTAAGGGGGAACTCCACACTGAAATAAATAAAAAAAAACAGCGTGGAGTCCCCCCCGATATCCATACCAGACCCTTATCTGAGCATGCAGCCCGGCAGGTCAGGAAAGGGGGGGGGACGAGCGAGCGCCCCCCCTCCTGAACCATACCAGACTACATTCCCCCAACATGGGGGGGTGCTTTGGGGCAGGGGGGCTCCCCCCCAAAGCACCTTGTCCCCATGTTGATGGGGACAAGGGCCTCTTCCCCACAACCCTGGCCGGTGGTTGTGGGGGTCTGCGGGCGGGGGACTTATCAGAATCTGGAAGCCCCCTTTAACAAGGGGGCCCCCAGATCCCGCCCCCCCGTGAAAGAATCTGCGGTACGTGGTACCGCTACTAACTCACAAAAAAGCAAAAGTGAAGTGTAAAAAAACACAGTACACGGTACACCGTTAACCGAGGCGTTGGTAAACCGAGGTACGCCTGTATTAGTATTGCAATCCTTTGTATTGGGATACATAGAACCAACATACATCAGAATTGGCAACATAGCACAACATTTGTGTTATATTTGAGATATCTGGCTAGTTACACTGACCTTGCCCAGGGACCTAGGATTGATTCACACCACAGAAATACAGGCAGGATTAGTATTCAACAGCTCTGTGGATTAGTGGTTAGCACTGCTGCCTCACAACGCTAGGGTTGTCAGTTTGAATCCCAACCATGGCAATGAGTTTGGATGATCTCCGTGTGACTACCCTAACATACATGTGCTGGAGGCAGCATCTTTGCTTTCTGTCTAAATGATCCCTAGAATGTGAATTAGAAAGAGGCCTTGTCTGTTCAAACACCTTTAAAGTTGTACCTTATGTGAATGTCAAGCGATGGGATGAGATAAGGGCCTGGACTAATGATTGATTGGATAATGCTGGTTTGCACTCCACCCCCTTTTGGGAAAGTTTGTCAAACCATGAGAAGAGTGAGCGAGAGAGAAAAGGATTAAAAAAAAATTAATAAAATAATGGCATAGAGCCCCCCCCCCCCAAATCCATAACAGACCCTTATCCGAGATGCAGATACCGCATGCCTTCAAAGAATATTTTCCTTTGTTGAATTGCCTGCTTGGTTCACACTAGATGCGATTTAAAATTGTGCTTTTTGTTGGCAATTTCACCATATTTTCTGTAGATTTACCAATGAGTTATTGAATTTTCAATTGTGTTTTGCACTGCGGTTTCTATTGTAGTCTATATATGAAATCGCTACAAAATGCTGAAAAAGGTAGACAAGAACGACATTTGAAATTGTGCTGCAGCAAATCGCTTACGTTAAGACACTCACATCCACATTCATTAGATCCGATATCAGGTACAATTTCAATTCCCAAATCACACCTGAAATCGTGCACCCTGGATGCGACTTGGCATATGATTTGCATGGCATGTGACTTGCAAATCGTATGTCACCCTATTGTCTGCTATTAGAGCAGTCACATGGGTGCATTTCCGACACTGATGTACATGTACTACTTTTGTGGTGATTTGCATAGATAGCTGTGTCAGATGTCTTGCAAATCGCAAGGAAATCGGCATCTTCACTGTACGTCGCACAATTTCTAAATCAGCTTTGATGTGACTGGGGTGTAAGGCCTTTTTATGTTTGATTTCCTGAGTGTTTTTCCGATTTTTGGGAAATGCCGCATACTAGCAAAAGTGAATTGACATTTTCAGTATTGCATGCGAGGTGTGGTCATGTGACTGCCTTAACTCATGCGATAATCTGGAGTGAATTGTGCCCATAGGGACAAGAAATATTGCCAATAGGGTTCCCTTTTACATCCCTGTTCAATGTTCTGTTGTATGCTGTACAGGTACACTTCACTGTGGATTTCTTTCTGACTCTGATTTGTGGGGCCTGTATACCAAGGGGGGGAAGAGAATTAATCAGGTGCAAACACTTTCTCTGACCAAATGAATGACAGTGGTGGGTGTGGTCTACCTTATATAAAGAGATGCAGTAGTGGCTGATTTTTCCTTGTACAGGCACATTATTTCTGCAAGTCCTTGTCTGTGGTGGTTTGGGGAGGAAGAGATATTGTGGTGAATTGCCCCAGGCCACACTCATGCTGTTTTTTGATGTGGGCTGTAAATGTTTTGCATGTTCTTCCTTTTCCAGGTGTGTTTGTGTGTTATTGTACAAGGATTGTGTGTTTATTATCTTTGCGTTGTAATCCTAACACATGTCCATTGCTCTGCTCTTCCAAGTTTGCTTTATTTAGAATGAAATGTAGTTTTCAGACAAACATGATGAGAAATGTATGTGAGGGGGATTTGGGGAGGTGGGAGGTGTTATTTTGGCATGTATGCATTTTTATATTGATATTTTCATCTGCAGCTTGTTTTGTGGATAAGCCTAAGTGATTTAGATTGTAAGCTCTTATGAGCAGGACCGTTCTATTTTAGCAACATCAATCCTGCTTTTTTTTTTTCCACCAAGATATTGAATGTACCTACTTGTTGCTGTCCAAATAAATGTGGAATGTGTATTTGATCAATAAACATTTGGACTATGTATTTTGTGGGTGGATTATTTCAGGCTCTAGTTGAATGTAGCACAGTGGCTAAATGGTTAGCACTTCCACCTGGCAGTACTAGGGTCGTTAGTTCAAATCCCAACCATGGCACCTCCTGCCTGGAGTTTGCATGTTCTCCCTGTGCCTGTTTTCCTCTGGGTACTCTGGTTTCCTCCCACACTCTAAAGACATGCTGGTAGGTTAATTGGATCCTGTCAAAACTGGCCCTAGTATATGTATGAATGTAAGTTAGAGACCTTAGATAGTGTGCCCCTTGAGGGTTAGGGACTGATGTGAATTCACCACATATATATGTAAAGTGTTGTGTAAATTGACAGCGCTATGTAAGTATCTGAAATGAATAAATGTACTGGCACCCCTAACAATTCCTTTTGCTAGCTATATAATATGCCCAAATCTTTCTTGTTAGAGTGCACATGCGCAAGTATGTCCAAAATAACAAACCAAAAACCCCCTATTGCACCACAAGACCATATTATGTACCAATGAATAGGTTGTGTTCAATGTGCAGCTAGCTATTCTTTTTCTACAATCCTCTTAACAGTAATAAATTGGGCCCCCAATTTATGTTGACTTTGGGCCTTTACCGGCAAATATATATATGCCAAATCCACAATAGAACTGCAAACATATATTTGCGAATGTCATATACACAATGGAGCCGCATGTAAAATTGCTATGGTGCACAAATAAACGCCAGGACGGCTGTTGGAGGAGGTGCTAGAGCAGCTGTCATCCCGGAAATACGTCATGATGTTGGCGGAAGGATGTTTGCACACACCCGGAAGTGGTAGTGGGGAGTGTTAGTGGATGGGAGTGTAGTTAGGAGAGTTTATTGGTTATTTGCAGGTCTATTTTTTAGTTTTGTGAATTGTTCTTTTGTGGAATTCCAGACCACATCTGGACATGGCGAGATCACTGTTCTTCACCAAGGAGCTGATCCTCATTTACTGGGGAAACATTACTAATAATTGTTGTATTTTCAGTTGAAAACATGTCCAATTCCTAGATCCAATGAGGTAGATAGCAGAGGTTCAAAGTTCTTCCTAACTATACAGGTGGCACAGACACAAGCATATACCCAGGGCCACTGTTAGATATCACGGGGCCCCTTACAGCATACCTGACAGCCCCCCACCACCAGAGAAAATATCCAAATTATATTTATGGTAAAAATACACTAAAAACATTATTAATTGAGATAATCCCAACCATATTCCTGTGAAATCTAAATGATAAAACTGTACTGAGTTCATAAAGCTGTGTGTGTAATTGAGGTCTTGGGGCTCATTCACATGGGTGCTGTGGCCTGTCGAGTGGGAAACAGTGGTTTGTTTTTGTGGCTATCACCGTTTGCAGGCAACCTATGTTACACAATGGAAATGCTGCAGGTCATAATTTGACAAGCATATGGGTGCAGGTGTACAGCTCTGAACACAGACAGTGAGCATTCAGGGCCACTTCCCCACGCCTTCACACCTGTCAGATTAAAACCTGTGTTCATACAGCTGCTGTGTCCCCATAGTGTAACAGGTGGCTCTAGCCACATGAACAACCCACTCATGCATGGTGTACAGGCCAGAGGACCTGTGTGAATGGGGCATTTTTTACTGTTTTTTTCCTCAGCTCATTAATTTCAATGGGCTGCCTAACGTGTGGGAACATGCAAAAATACTGCAGGCATATTATTTTCAAAGTGTGTTGCACCTAACCGCACAGTAGTGTAATGCCATGCATTTTGGTGGCTGTGAATGGGTCTGTTTTTAATAGACGTGTGTATGTGCAATTGCGTTTTCATCATGGTACCTGCGCACATCTGTAAAGGCAATTGCATTTCTTTGCTGTGCTGTAAAATGTGTCTTCTTGCATGCGTTTCTGCACCACCAACGGTGTGAACAAGTCCTAAGGGCCAGTTCACACTATAGAAACAGTCTAGATGTGTTCCTGATGCGTTTTTGCATGCCCTTTTGGCATGCATGTTTAGTGTGTTCCAGTACATTTTGGATGTGTTTTGGACACGTTGCATTGCATTTTTGTATCCCTTCCAGTTAGTTTTTTCTACTTTCTTTTTATTCAATTAAATTAGGGACATGTGCATTTTAGTACATTCAAGGGCGTTTCAACGTGTTCCAGTACAGTTCTGTGCATAAACAATGCAGCGTGGTCAACTTTGTTTACAGCACCTGCAATGCACTGAAAATGCAAGCGCTGATGTGAACTATGACATTGGCAACCATATAACCTTTGTGATGCTGAAAAAGCAACTGAAACACATGTAGTGTGAACTGGCCCTAAAGATTATAAGAGGTAAGGGAAAGGGACTGACCAGGAATTGTGAAATCAATCAGACTAGTGGTGATATACAATCAGCAATCATATAATAATGTGAGATCTGAGCTGCAGCTGATAGAAATTGAGACACATTCACTTGATCAGTAAATAAAAAGTTAAAAAGAGTGGCGCGGTGATCCATAGATTTGCATATAGGACAGGTGATGATGGGGTGGGGGAGGGGGTCAAGTTGTATAAGGAGACAGGTTTAAAAGAAGATAAAAAAAAGTTACAATGAAATATACACAGCATGAAACTTGCTCATTTCCAACTTGTCAGAAGAACAGGATGCAGGTAAGATTCACCCCCTTTCCACTTTGTAGTCATTAGGCAAAATCTTAATTGATTGATCAATATTCCTGTCACTGACACAACCCAGAAAATTGATCTCCATTTTTTTAACATTCATAAATGTCAAGGAGTTTATAAGCTAAGGGAAGAAACGCTGCCATGTACTAGGCCAAATTAACCTAACTGGATGTTTTTGGAGTTTTGGCAGAAACACATCCATACAGGGAAAGCATGCAAACTGTGATGCAGCCATGTCTGGGATTAGAACCCATGACCCAAGTGTTGAATTCTAACCACTAAGCCGCTGTGGGAGACAGTTTGAGCTCCAATGTAGAATAGTTATATTGTTTAAAAATGATAAAGCGGGTGTACTACACTATTATGCACCTTTCTGGCTCCTGTGGCTGAGCTAATTCCTCCCCAGGACCATTTTGGCACCCACCCTAATGGATGGATGGAGCTGGATGACTAACCCATAGCTGCCAGCATACCACTGCACCCCCAGATGTGTGATGTGTATAACCCATGTGCATTAATACCTTAACATAGAATAGTTACATGATTAAAGAGAAGGAAGCTATATCATTATATTGGGAATTTAGAACTAGACATTTCAAATTATTATTATTATTATACAGTATTTATAAAGCGCCAATAGTTCGCTCAGCGCTGTACATTACAAAGGGGGACAGAACATGTGACAGAACAATACCAATACAATGCAAAACATGAGGGGATTGAGGGCCCTGCTCTTTCAAGCTTACAATCTAGGAGGGAGGGGATGGTGGCACAGGAGGAGATAGCTGTGAGGGATGGAGTGGTAGGAAGAGTGGAGGAGGTCTGTCAAGTTAGCAGGGGGTGGGGTAGGCTTCCCTGAAGAAATGGGTTTTCAGGGTGCGCCTAAAGGAGAGGAGAGTAGGTGATAATCTGATGGGTTGGGGCAGGGAGTTCCAGAGGATGGGTGACACCCTGGAGAAGTCCTGGAGGCGGGCATGGGAGGAGGAGACCAGGGAACTAGAGAGAAGGAGGTCTTGTGAGGAGCGGAGTGTGCGTGCTGGGCGGTACTTTGATATTAGGTCAGTGATGTAGTTCGGGGCAGTATGGTGGACGGCTTTGTACGTCAGTGTTAGGATTTTGAATTTGATCCGTTGCACAATCGGAAGCCAGTGGAGGGATTGGCAGAGGGGGGTGGTGGAAATTATTTAAGATATAAGTGTGAAAATGTTTAACATTTGAAAATACAATGTATGACATTCATTAATAAATGCATTAGTTGTCTGATCATTTTGGAGAAACAGCAAAAAAAAAAACCAAAACAAAATATAGGTGCACTTTTTATTTTACATTCTAAGTATTCTCTTATGCAAACAGAAAAACACCAAAGCCTGCAGTTGTGCGCCATCTAGTGAACATATCCGGTATTGCCCCTAAAAATGTGCCAGACGTGATTCCACATTTACTAAGAGGAAAGAGTCTACAAGTATACGCTTTTCAATGAGTTTGCTAGATGCCTTTCAGAAGACTGACAGGTCTAGACTGTTTGAATTGAGTCTGCCTGAATGTTCAGAGTCTACTGGTAGACTCTATTCTTAGTAAATCAGGGCCCTTGTGTCGGACAGGTAATTAGTGTATAAAAAAGGTTGTTTGATTATAGCTCAACGGCTGACATCAGTGAAGAAAACTATAGCGATGGAGATATGCTAAACTTCTCCCTGCGGGAGAGCAGAAAAGCAGGAGAGGGAGAGAAAAGTGGAGACAAGTAAGGAACGGATGTTCATAACGCTTGAGTTTAGTTTGTGAGGTATGATTGGGTTATAGTGAAGTAAAGCTATTTGCTGAGATTTCCAGGTGGGCATATTGAATCCACGGAGTCAAAGTTTTAAGGTATCCCATGGGTGTCTGAGAGTATACTAGCCAGTTTTTAATTTATTAAAAAGAAGTCAAGGCGGCAGTGAACTTATGTGAAGGATACAAATTGCTGTTTCCAGGCTTTTGCTATGGTTTGTTTAGCCGCCAATAGTATGTGAGTGGCTAGTTTAAATTTGTGTTTAGCCAGACCCGCAGGTTTTAAGTGGAAGACAGTGTACCATTGGTCTCTCGGGAAGGGGTAAGTGAGTAATGGTTGAAGTAATTTGAGGAGTTTTGACCAAAATTGGGAAATCATAGGACATGTCCACTATATGTGTAAGACATCGCCCAGTGCATTACAGCTGCTAGATTATTATTATTATTATACAGGATTTATATAGCGCCAACAGTTTGCCCAGCACTTTACAAAATGAAGGTAGACATTACAGTTACAAAACAATTTGGTACAAGAGGAAACAGGGGGCTCTGCTCGTTAGAGCTTACAATCTAGGAGGAAGGGTTGAGTGATACAAAAGGTAATAGCTGTGGGGGGGGATGAGCTGATGGAGGAAATAAATGGCGGTTTACTAGGTAGAAGAAGGATAGACTTCTTTAAAGAGAAAGATTTTCAGGGATCGTCTAAAGGTGGATAGATTAGGAGACAGCTGGACAGATTGGGGTAGAGAATTCAATAGGATGGAAGAAGCTTGGGAGAAGTCCTGGAGGCAAGCATGGGAAGAGATGACACGGGAACTAGAGAGCAGAAGGTCTTGGGAGGATCGAAGAGAGCAGTTTGGTTGATATTTTGAGACCAGGTTGGTGATGTAGCTGGGAGGCAGAGTTGTGGATGGCTTTGCAAGTTGTTAGTATTTTGAATTTTATTTGTTGAGCGAGTGAAAGCCAGTGGAGGGATTGGCAGAGAGGGGTAGCAGACACTGAACTGTTGGCAAGGTGGATGAGCCTGGCAGCAGTATGCATGATGGACTGGAGGGGGGATAGTCTATGTAAAGGTAAGCCAATGAGGAGGGAGTTGCAGTAGTCGAGTCGAGAGATTACCAGTTAGTGAATTAGGAGCATTGTAGTATCATTGGTTAAAAAGGGGCATATTCTGGAGATGTTGCGGAGGTTGAGGTGGCATGATTTGGACAGGAATTGGATGTGGGCCTGAAAGGATAGTTCAGAATCCAGGGTTACACCTAGCACATTGGCATGCAGGGATGGGTTGATAGTAGTCTATTGATCCTGACTGAGAAATCAGGGGAAGAGGCACTTGGGGGAGGAAATATTATGTTTTGGACAGATTGAGTTTTAGGAAGTGGAGTGACTTCCAGTCTGATATGTCTGTTAGTAAATCGGTGATACGTGTGGAAACTGATGGGATGAGCTGAGGAGTAGAGAGATAGATTTGTGTGTTATCAGCATAGAAATAGTATTAGAAACCATGGGAAATAGAATATTGTAAAAAGGTGCAATATTCTAGGCTCAAAGTGTCCCACTCTAATCAGCTAATTAAGCCATAATACCTGCAAAGGGTTCCTGAGCCTTTAAATGGTCTCTCAATCTGATTCAGTAGGAATCACAATCATGGGAAAGACTGCTGACCTGACAGTTGTGCAGAAAACCATCATTGACACCCTCCATAAGGAGGGAAAGCCTCAAAAGGTAATTGCAAAAGAAGTTGGATGTTCCCAAAGTGCTGTATCAAAGCACATTAATAGAAAGTTATGTGGAAGGGAAAAGTGTGGAAGAAAAAGGTGCACAAGCAGCAGGGATGACCGCAGCCTGGAGAGGATTGTCAGGAAAAGGCCATTCAAAAGTGTTGGGGACTTTCACAAGGAGTGGACTGAGGCTGTACTAAGTGCATCAAGAGCCACCACACACAGATGCATCCTGGACATGGGCTTCAGATTTCGTATTCCTCTTGTCAAGCAGCTCCTGAACGACAAACAACGTCAGAAGCGTCTTACCTGGGCTAAAGAAAAACAGACCTGGTCTGTTGCTCAGTCGTCTAAAGTCCTCTTTTCTGATGAGAGGAACTTTTACATCTCATGTGGAAACCAAGGACCCAGAGTATGGAGGAAGAATGGAGAGGCACACACTGCAAGATGCTTGAAGTCCAGTGTGAAGTTTCCACAGTCTGTGTTGATTTGGGGAGCCATGTCATCTGCTGGTGTTGGTCCACTGTGCTTCATTAAGTCCAGGGTCAACGCAGCTGTCTAACAGGAGATTTTGGAGCACTTCATGCCTCCTTCCGCAGATAAGCTTTATGGGTAATGCTGACTTAATTTTCCAGCAGGACTTGGCACCTGCCCACACTGCCAAAAGCACCAAAACCTGGTTCAATGACCATGGGATTACTGTGCTTGATTGGCCAGCAAACTCGCCTGACCTGAAACCCATAGAGAATCTATGGAGCATTGCCAAGAGAAAGATGAGAGACGTGAGACCGAACAATGCAGAAGAGCTGAAGGTCGCAATGGAAGCATCCTGGTCTGCCATAACACCTCAGCAGTGCCACAGGCTGATAGCTTCCATGCCACGCCACATTGAGGCAGTAATTGCTGCAAAAGAGGCCCAAACCAAGTACTGAGTACATATGCATGCTTATACTTTTTAGATGTCCGATATTGTTCTATGTACAATCCTTGTTTTATTGATTGCATGTAATATTCTAATTTTCTGAGATTGTGGATTTGGGGTTTTCATGAGCTGTAAGCCATAATCATCACAATTATGACAAATCACGGCTTGAACTATCTTGCTTTACATGTAATGAGTCTATCTCATATATTAGTTTCACCTTTTACGTTGCATTACTGAAATAAATGAATTTTTGCACGATATTCTAATTTTTCGAGTTTCACCTGTATACAGTGGAGATCTCATCACAAATTGTATCAATCTTATTTTTGAAGTGATTAGCAATCTCCTGGGCAGTGAGTGAGTTATTGGGTGGAGGTAGAGAAGGACAAAGTAGAGAGTTAAAGGTAGAAAAGAGTTGACGGGGATTGTGTGAGAGGGTGTTAATGAGAGTGATAAAATAGGTCTGTTTGGCAGTGTGGAGACAAGAATTGTATTTTTGAAGGGCAGGTTTATATTGGTTGAAGTCTTGCTGAGTCTTAGTCTTACGCCATAAATGCTATGTGTTTTGAGGCATCTGGTATTGTCTATTTGCCAGGGCTGTAGCAGTCGGGGCCTAATTCTGTGTGTAGCAAGGGGGGCCAATGTGTCCAGGGTGGATGACAGTGAACTATTGTAGACAGAACTGGCAGGTTGGGGCAGGACAGGGCTTAGATTTTGTCATAAAGACAATCTGTTGCTGAAAAAAGAAGAGAAGGGTTAAGATAATGAAGGTTTCTATGGGTAACTGTTTGGTAGTTGGAAGACAAGGAGGAGGAAGCCAAGGAGAGAGTGAAGCTAATAAGTGACTGATCAGACAGAGGAAGAGGAAAGTTCGTGAGGTTGCAAGGAGTGCATAGGTAGGAGAATACAAGGTCGAGGCAGTTACCATTCAAGTGAGTAGACGCATGTGTCCATTGTTTTAGGTAAAAAGAAGTGGTTAGGCTCAGAGGTTTAGAGGTAGCAGGAGTGTTAAGATTAACAGGGATGTTGAAGTCACCAAGAAAGATAGTGGGAATTTCAGAAGAGAAATCCATATTGCAGATGGATAGTGCTTGCAATTACCATATAGCAGTGCAGGGTGAATTAGCATTCATACATGGAATGGGCGATATTACAGATGGATATTGCTTGCAGACAATTACCTGTGATGGGATAGAGAAGAGTTATTCAGATGATGCAGAGCCGAAGTGTAACACTTAATCCACGATTAATACTTTATGCACAATGATAGTTGCTGTGCTACCCCTGGCTGTAATACCCCTGGCTGTAATACCATCTTGTCACTGTTTTGAAGGCCAATTCCATAGTGAGGACATTGATGGAGCATGCAGTCAAGGTTGACCATATCTGTGACCAACATGCACGATCTTTAGTACCTTTGACGTTCCTTTCTCATCTGGAGACATAAGCTTGGCTGTTGGGGTTCTGCACATTAGTTATTCATTTTAATTAGAGATTTGTTTGAATTGATTATAAATATCAGATACAGCTAATGTGTTTTGAGGGAACTGGACTTCCCCTTCTTCAGGGCTGAAGTGATACTGTATAATGGTATCAGGAAGAAATGATCTTTGTAGTGAAAAATATCCAGGAAGGGTGTGGTTCACAGAAGAGGAAGTAAAATGGACAGCTTGTTCTAGGAAATCATTCTCTTGGAGCCAGGACGCTGTGTCAGCCGGAACCAGAAGTAATGCGGGAGCCGCGGCCCCGTGTACTTGTTAATGCCTGTGGAATATTTTTATATGATGGGGAGCGCATCTTTAAATGACCAGTCACACAAAAAAAGTTTTCCAGTGAGTGACCTGTGGATAGGGAACTACAACTGAGGGGAGTCTAGAAGGAGGAGAGGAGGTGATTAAAGGACCCTCATTAAAGGGAAATAAGTGATTTTGATCTGAAAAGGACAGGTCAAAAAAGTGAGCGCATTATTTGAAAGATGGTGGATACACGGTGTGTCTGTTCACAACAATTTAGGAGGTGCTGCACGTTTATCATGGAAGAGAACAAAGCCGCACATTTCATGAAGGGAGATACACACAATTTATGGACTCTGTACACTATATGATATGTGGTTTCTGTTATAAGGAAGTTTGTTGAATTGTTGAAAATCAGGATATTATTTGATGATGAGTTTTGGTGCACGGATTACATGATCACAGAGATTTTTATCTATACCTGTCCAGAAGTACCACTAATATACCAGAGCTCATTTCTCAGTCTCTCTTTATCTCCTCCTATCAGGTTCTTGTCACCACATAAACTATTTTCTTCCACTGTTTCTTCTTCTCACACTCTATCCTTGCTGTACAGTGACTGCAAGAGATGATACCTGGGAAAATCGAGGTACACTTTTTGTAATTAAAAAAAATATATAATGATGTACACATAATTATTACAAAGCTGCAATAATGTGGGTCTTAAATATTGGTCTACAGTTCAGCTTTATGTCCATGTAAAACTAGTGATTCAGTATTCTGCAGACAATAGTATACCAAGGGCCCTGCTTCCAGCTTAGTGCATTCTGTTTTTTGTTATGTATCTACAAACATCCAACAATACTCCATAGCCTGAGGTGAGAACATTAAGATACCTTAAGAAATCACCAATTGTCTTCAGTGAATTGAACAATTAACAATTGATACTTTGTGTTTGAAAATTATAATTCTGTAACATTATGTTAGTATCTATACAACAATATAAAAAGTAACACTTGGCAAGTTAACCTGATATTACAAACCCCAAATAGAAAGTTCAAATAAAGGTGCATCCTAGACTCTGTTATATATACAGTTGCAAGAAAAAGTATGTGAACCCCTTGGGATTACGTGGAGTTTTGCATGAATTGGGCATAAAATGTGCTCTGAACATCATCTAAGTCACAACAATAGAAGAACACAGTCTGCTGAACATAATACTACACAAACATTAGATGTTGCCATGGTTTAATTGCACATAACATGTAAACATTCACAATGCAGGGAGGAAAAAGTATGTGAAGCCCTAGCTTAATGACTTCTCCCAGAGCTAATTGGAGCCAGGAGTGAGCCAACCTTGACTCCAATCAGTGTGATGATATTGGATGTGTTGCTGACAGCTGTCCTGCCCTTAAAAAACACACACCTGTTTTGGGTTTACTGGTTTCAAGAAGCACTGTCTGATGTGAACCATGCCTCGCAAAAAAGAGCTCTCAGAAGACCTACGATCGAGAATTGTTGACTTGCATGAAGCTGGAAAGGGTTACAAAAGTATCTCCAAAAGCCTTGATGTTCATGTGTCCACGGTAAGACAGACTGTCTACAAATGGAGAAAGTTTAGCACTGTTGCTACTCTCCCTAGGCGTGGTCGTCCTGTAAAAATGACTGCAAGAGCACAACGCAGAATGCTGCATGAGGTAAAGAAGAATCCCAGAGTGTCAGCTAAAGACCTACAGAAATCTCTGGCACATGCTAACATTTTTGTTGACACATCTACAATAAGGAAAACATTAAACAAGAATGGAGTACATGGGAGGACACCACGGAGGAAGCCATTGCTGTCCAAAAAGAATATTGCAGCACGTTTGAAGTTTGCAAAAGAGCACCTGGATGTTCCACAGCACTACTGGCAAAATATACTGTGGACAGATGAAACCAAGATTGAGTTGTTTGGAAAGAACACACAACACTATGTGTGGAGAAAAAAAGGCACAGCACACCAACATCAAAACCTCATCCCCACTGTAAAACATGGCGGAGGGAGCATCATGGTTTGGGGCTGCTTTGCTGCCTCAGGGCCTGGACGGATTGTTGTCATTGATGGGAAAATGAATTCCAGAGTTTATCAAGACATTTTGCAGGAAAACGTACGACCATCTGTCCGCCAACTGAAGCTCCGCAGAGGATGGGTGATGCAACAGGACAATGACCCAAAGCATACAAGTAATTCAACAAAACAATGGCTGCAACAGCACAGAATACGCCTTCTGGAGTGGCCCTGTCAGAGTCCTGACCTCAACCCGATTGAAATGCTGTGGCATGACCTTAAGAGAGCGATTCACACCAGACATCCCAAGAATATTGCTACACTGAAACAGTTTTGTAAAGAGGAGTGGTCCAAAATTACTCCAGATCGTTGTGCAGGTCTGATCTGCAACTACAGGAAACGTTTGGTTGAGGTTATTGCTGCCAAAGGAGGGTCAACCAGTTATTAAGTCCAAAGGTTCACATACTTTTTCCTCCCTGCACTGTGAATGTTTACATGTTATGTGCAATCAAACCATGGCAACATCTAACGTTTGTGTAGTATTATGTTCAGCAGACTGTGTTCTTCTATTGCTGTGACTTAGATGACATTCAGAGCACATTTTATGCCCAATTCATGTAAAACTCCACGTAATCCCAAGGGGTTCACATACTTTTTCTTGCAACTGTAGACCATATTAACATTTAACTTTATGCAAGTATAAAGAAACACCTTTTATTTCAGTTATGCACTTTTGGTAAAAAAAAAACATTGAGGATAAAAACATTAACTATTCCTTCATATTAACTTCCTGTAGTCCCCGTAAGCAGAATTCAAAATGGGAGAAACAAGGCCAGCTATGTCAGTGACTCAAACTCCATTGCAGTGCACAGTGCTAGTGGTTTAATATGCTGAATGAATATACAACATGCACTAATGGAAGGAGCACCAGACCAAAGTTGTTCGTACTAAAAACAGTCAACACATTTCAGGGGTCAGATAAAATCACCCTCCATCAAGGCTTCAGTTTAAATAAGAACCTTGAAAAGGACTTTTAATGTTTTGTCCAAATGTGAATATACACCTCCTTCCGCCAATACATCCTCAATGGGCATTTAACCTCCACCAATCCACATCATTGCATTAAACAGTTAAAAAACAGATAAAAACTGTGACATCAACACATATGGAGATTATGTTCTTAATGTTTTGAGTGTTTTACCCTGTTTTAATTCAATGATGAAAGAAAACATTTACACTATGGAGATTCTACTGTTTTTTTCTGTTCTTCTGTTTTTTGCTCTTTAAGGGCTTGTCTGTGTTCAGAGAGCGTTTGAGGGGTGATAAGGAGGTATTGTCATTGTCTGCTTTCACTTCTTGATCTGTACACTAGCACACCACAACCATGTGCAAGTAACGCCAGCCAAAATTAACAGGGGGTATAATTCTTGCGGTTTCAAAGCAAAGATTGCGGATTGTGTTAACCCCAGTCACTGCCTCTGCAGCTAAAGGGAGTAGCAGTTGGAAGGGGACGGTAAAAGTGAGGATCAACCAGAGCATTTTACTGCTTCACAACTTCACAAGTGAATGAGCCCTGATGCACTAATGTGAATTGTTGGTGGTTAACTGTACCTTGAGGAGGATGGATTGGTTGAAGGAGGTGTATAGAGGGCTTTGGGGAAAGTACTATTAGACCTTTTAGGATTTAAAGGTTATTTGTATTTGGAGAGTTGATCCAAACTAAGAGGGCATGGAGAGTTATCCTGGTTGCAGAATGGTGGATATTTGCAGTGGATGATTAATGTGTGCTTTTGGATAAGACTGCATGTATGAGTTTCTACTGGTTACAGCTGATTAGACTAAACTATTGTTAAGGAATTAACTAGGAACAACATTTATAAAAATAAATAAATAAATAAATAAAACACTTGTTTTATTTGTCAGGCGTTATATCTTTTCAAATCTCATCCCTTTGATCAGCAGATGAATATAACAGAATAAATACAAAAGTAACAATGTAGCTGGTGATAGACTAATTGAAATTCACCGGCAAAGCAGGAACAGGCTGAATTCAATCCATCTATGAGCAGGCAGGATATACTGAAGTCGACCGACTTCAGTACAACTGGCCTGTTGTTTTTGATCATTGTCAGCAGTGACCATTGTATAATGATGGCTGGGAAACCTCCCGCTGTCACAATACAACAGCACTTCGGAAGGGATTACCCTATCCACACTGAATGTGTTGATGGGGGAATCAAGTGATTTTCTTTCCTTCAACCCATGGTTTAACCACTTTCCGTCCGGCCCATGTATATAAACGGCCGAATGGGAGCAGTGCAGGAGCGGGTGGCTGTTTATAAATGGCCTCTGCATTCACTGCCTGTGGTAAATCAATGATCACAGGAATAGTAGTAAACTAGATGTCACATGCTAACATCATTGCTTACTACTTGTGAAATCTGTGAATGATCACAGAGGTTGCATGGTACAAGGCTATTCACAACAGCCATATACCATTTGACAAGCTGTGACCAATCACAGCTCTCACAGTATTGCTCAAAGAGAAGGAGAAATTACTGTTTTTACAACCTTTATGGGTGTAAAAGCAATCAGTGTAAAAAAAAAAAAATCTTCATCACCCCCCCACAAGTAGTACATTGTCACTATGGTGTCACTGTACTGCTAGGGTGATGGTATGTTAAAATAAATAAATAAATAAATAATATTAAAAAAATGTAAAAACAAAATTATAATTTTTGGTTATAAACTAATTTGGGTTATTTTTTTTACTAAAAAGATAGATGACACATTGTGGCCAAGTATTATGAAGAACGAATAATTTTTTCCAAAATTTTAGAAGAAAAACACTTTTTTTTTTCAAAATGTTTGGACTTTTTCATTTATATAGCAAAAAAAAAAAATCCCAGTGGAGAATAAATCAAAAAATAAAATCAAAATAAACTTTTATCTGTCTCCATAAAATGCTAAAAAATGTATATGGGTACAGTGTTTCATTACTGTGCAATTGGCATTCAAAGTGTGATAGCACTGGAAGCTGAAAATTGGCCTGGACAGGAAGGGGGTGAAAGTGTCTGAACTTGAAGTGGTTAAGGAAAGAAAATTGCATAATATATGACTGGCCTTACTTTATATCTCTCTATCTCACATCTGAACAGTGTTTATAAATGTTTTTTTTTACAGCAGCAGCTATACTAGCTGCTGTATGCACACAACAAATTCCAGCTGCCAAATTGCTAACAAATGCAAGGATGGGGTGGCAATAGGGGAAAAGGACAGGGCATGGTACACACACCCTGTGTACTTTAAAGAATGTTTTTTTTGGCATGGGTAGCACACAATGTTTTTTAGAGCCAAGGTGGTCCTAGAGAAATTACAGCTTAATTGATCCTCTGCCTCCTACAATCATAGAGGTTTTCTTTTTTTTGGTGACTTTAGGTTGACCCCAGCAGAGCATGATATAGTACATTGGGTAAAATAGCATTATGTAAAGGCCAACCACCAACATATTTGTGTATTTTTTGTAATTTAACCATTTGCCTGCTGATCTATAGTAGACGTACTGCTACAGGGTGGCAGGACTGTGCAAAATCACGTATATATACGTGATTTGCATTTCCAGGTAGGGGGCGAGCGCATGCCGCCCTACCCGCGTCGATATTGGTGGCTAGAGATGTCAATAAGTGGGTCCTGGCCAGCGGTTCCCCGCTGGCACTCGGTGATCATCAGGGAAAGCTGACAGGGAGAGACCTGTGTGTAAACAACACAGGTCTCTCTCCTGTCAGCAAGGACATGCTGCTTTGTATTTCTCTGCACAGCAGAGAAATACAAAGCAGCATGTCTCTGTTGTAAAACAGCACAAAGCACATAATGTGAAACACACACAGCACACAGTTAACCCTTTGATCGCTTCAGATGTTAACCCCTTCCTGCCCAGTGTCATAAGTACAGTGTCAGTGCTTTTTATTAGCACTGATCACTGTATTAGTAGCACTTGGGATTTCAGTGGCAGTTAGTCAGTTTCCAGAATGACCGCCGCAGTCCCGCATGCCCGCAGTCCCACAGTTCCACTATAAGTCTCTGATTGCCGCCATTACTAGTATAAAAATGTTTTTTATAAAAAATCCAGTATATACAGTACACTGCTCAAAAAAAGGGAACACTTTGAAAACACATCAGATCTCAATGGGGAAAAATATACTGATATGAACTAAGTAATGTGTTAGGAACGTAAGGATGCCCCATTGTTCGATGGAAATTAAAATAATCAACCTACAGAGGACTGAATTCAATGACACCCCAAAAATCAAAGTCAAAAATGATGCAGCAGACTAGTCCATTTTGCTGGAAATTTAATTGCAGCAACTCAAAATGGTACTCAATAGTTTGTATGGCCGCTACGTGCTTGTATGCATGCCTGATAATGTCTGGGCATGCTCCTAATGAGACAAAGGATGGTGTCCTGGGGCATTTCCTCCCAGATCTGGACCAGGGCATCACTGAGCTTCTGGACAGTCTAAGGTGCAACCTGGCAGCGTCGGATGGACCGAAACATGGTATCCCAGAGGTGTTTCATTGGACTTAGGTCAGGCGAACATGGGGGGCCATTCAATGGTATCATCCTTCATCCTCTAGGAACTGCCTGCATACTCTTGCCACATGAGGCTAGGCATTGTCATGCACTAGGAGGAACCCAGGCACCACTGCACCAGCGCAGGGTCTAACAATGGGTCCAAGGATTTAATTCCAATACCTAATGGCAGTCAGGGTGCCATTGTCTAGTCTGTAAAGGTCTGTGCATCCCTCCATGGATATGCCTCCCAAGACCAGCACTGACCCACCAACAAAATGGTCATGCTGAACGATGTTACAGGCAGCATAACATTCTCCATGGCTTCTCCAGACCCTTTCACATCTGTCACATGTACTCAGGGTGAACCTGCTCTCATCTCTACAAAGCACAGGGCGCCAGCAGCGGACCTGCCAATTCTGGTGTTCAGTGGTAAATGCGAATCTAGCTCTATGGTGCCAGGCAGTGAGCACAGGGCCCACTAGAGGATGTCGGGCCCTCAGACCACCCTCATGAAGTCTGTTTCTGATTGTTTGGTCATGGACATTCACATCAGTGGCCTGCTAGAGGTCATTTTGTAGGGCTCTAGTAGTGCTCATCCTGTTCCTCCTTGCACAAAGGAGCATATACCGGTCCTGCTAATGGGTTAAGGACCTTCTAAGGCCCTGTCCAGCTCTCCTAGAGTAACTGCTTGTCTCCTGGAATCTCCTCCATGCTCTTGAGACTATGCTGGGAGACATAGCACACCTTATGGCAATGGCACATATTGATGTGCCATCCTGGAGGAGTTGGACTACCTGTGCAAACTGTAGGGTCCAAGTATTGCAACATGCTACCAGTAGTGACACTGACCCTAGCCAAATGCAAAACTAGTGAAAAACAGTCATAAAAGATGAGTAGGGAAAAAAATGTCAGTGACCTCCACCTGTAAAATCGTTCCTGTTTTGGAGGTCGTCTCATTGTTGCCCATCAAGTGCACCTGTTGGTATTTTCATTAATACCAAAGCAACTGAAACTGATTAACAACCCCCTCTGCTACTTAAATGACCAAATCAATCTCCCAGGAGTTTAATTGACTTGATGCTGTACTCTGATTAAAAAGTGTTCGTTCGGGGGAAAGTATACAGAGAGACCCGTGGGTGTGTCTATTTCATTGTACCGAGCTAACAGCAAAACAGTATAGAAGCACAGTGATGCCCCATTTAATCAGTGCAGCAAAAGGGTTGATCCTTAAATACTGGAAGGCCCAAGAGAATCCTAGAATAGAAGATTGGATAAAAATAATTTATTTATAGAAATGAAGAACTATATTCTAGTGCAGAAGATAAAATGGACTTATATAAAAAGGTATGGGAAAAGTGGGGAGAATTTAAGACTTCACAGAGCTATGTCAGATTGATGGAATAGTAGGGAAAATGTATTAGCATATAATGTCCTAAAATGAAAGATGACATATTAACCACTAGGGGACCGCCCGCCGTACATTTGCTGCTACAAGCCCCTGTGTGCAGAATCGCGTATATAAACGTGATTCGCACTCCCGCTGTTTTTGCGGGCCAGGGGGTGTGCGCGCCCCCCCGCCAACCCGCGAGTGTCAGAATATGATGTCAATCTTCTCTGCCTGGGCATATTCCGTCCCAGAGAGAGAAGAAGACATACAAAACATGAGTAAAACAGCACATACTAACAGCACATACTTACATTTAGAACACACCTAGGTTACATTTAACCCCCTGATCGCCCCCCCAGTTAACCCCTTCACTGCCCTGTTACCAGTAACATTATTTACATTATACAGATTTTTTACTGATCACTGTATTACTGTTGCTGGCAACTTCCGATAGCGTTAGCGCCCCTTCCAGATAGTGTCAGATTGCCCAGTACTACACCAGTAATCACATTTAACCCCTTGATTGCCCCCCCCCCCATTTAACCCCTTCACTGCCCTGTCACCAGTGTCATTATTTAGAGTGTACAGATTTTTTACTGATCACTGTATTAGTGTTGCTGGTGACTTTGGATAGTGTTAGCGCCCATTCCAGATAACGTCAGATTGCCCGATACTACACCAGTAACCACATTTAACCCCTTGATTGACCCCCCCCCCCCATTTAACCCCTTCACTGACCTGCCACCAGTGTCATTAATACAGTGTACAGAATTTTTTGCTGATTACTGTATTATTGTCACCGGCGACTCAGATAGCGTTAGAGTCCCTCCCAGATAGCGTCAGATTGCCCTCTAGTACACCAGTAATCACATTTAACCCCTTGATTGCCAGGAACACGCTCACTTACACACTAAACCTCCATTGCTAGTATAGTGTCTGAACGGATCAATATCTTTGATCAGATCAGCACTATACCAGCGTTCAGATTAGTATAGCATGCCCAAAAACTCAACATTAGCAGGATCAGCCCAGACATCTGCCAGCACCTGCGTTTTGCCCCTACATTTACCCCCTCCCTCTCCCCCAGCAAGTGCAATGTCAGTAGATCACTGTCACTTGATACATTGCACAAAAAAACCACAGTGTTCACAGAATCAGGCCTGATCTCTGTTAGCACTTGTTGGTAAATTTGTTGTAGCAGTTCACGCAGTCTCTGACAACCAGGCACTCTTTTTCTCATGAGTCACGCTATAAATTTAGTGGCCAAAATGCCCAACCAAAGGTACATTAGTGAAGAGGCCTACAGGATTCTGAGCATGTCAGGTGAGAGCGAAGGGGAAGACTCGTTGACAGAATCCGCCTCAGAATACGAACCTGTAGACAGCAGCGGCACCCTGACAGATAGCTCAGACGTCGGATAAGAGGTCCCTGTGAAGATCAGGGGTACCCGATCCCATTTCCAGGTTTCTCAGATGTTACAAACACATGATCATGCTCATATGCAGCAGAGTGTCAGTACTAGAGCCGCTATACCTTTTGGTGAACTGGCGAGCTCAAGTGGCCTAGTACATCCTGGTCTCTTTCATATCAGCACTGCAGTATCACTTGGTGACGTGGCAAGTCCCATAAGTGCAGTACACGTTGGTGTTGTGGCAAGCACAAGTAGTGTCCTGCAGCCACCAAGAATTCACACACATGCCCATAGAGTCCATAGTGTCCTTCCAGAGGTGCTTGCAAATCCCGATTGGCAGCACACAAATTCTGCAGCACCCGTACTTCCCACATTCATTGCCCAACCTGGACTTCAGGTGGAAACAGCAAATTTAAATACTCCCCTTGATTTTATGGAGCTGTTTTTCACAGAAGATCTGTATGCATTGATTGTGGATCAAAGCAATTTATATGCACAACAGTTTATCGCCGCCAACCCAAATTCACTATTTAGACATTTGTACAATTGTGGAATTGGCGCATGTGGCACTATGCAACCTAATCGCCGGGGCTTCCCCCAATGGTTTTTAAATACCCATCTTAGAAAGGTGGAAAAAGCCTGCTTGAGAAATGAGGAATTGCTTGCAGTGAAGTGGAAGGACCACCAGGATGTTTTCATCCTATCTTCCATTCACTCAGATATGGCCATCCAAATTACCACGGCAGCTGGTGTTGTTGAGAAGCCCCTCTATGTCCACGACTATAACCTTAACATGGAAGGAGTGGACTTCAACGACCAGATGATGAAGCTATACTTAGTTTCCCGAAAAGCCAGATGTTAGTAAAAAAAAGTGTCTGTTTATTTATTTGAATTGGCTCTATATAATGCTTTTCTGCTTTACAAAGCAACTGGACATAGTGGATCCTTCCTAAAATTCCAGGAATAGATCATCATGGCCCTTTTGTAACCAGAAGGTGCTGTGGCCCAAACCTCCAATCCAGATGCAGTTAGCAGGCTGCATGAGAGGCATTTTCCCGATGCCATTCCTGGTACCCCAACCCAGAGGAACCCCTAAAAAAGATGTTGTGTCTGTAGCAGACATGGAATTAGGCATGACAGCTGCTTCTTTTGTCCCTCCTGTCCTGGCCAACCTGGACTCTGCATCAAGGACTGCTTCCGTCATTACCATACACTAGTGGAGTATTAGTATAGGGTACAGCACAGCACAGTTCAGGGTACATAAATACGCAGGGTCTCAAAAGATGTTACATAGTCAGGAAAGTGGCTATCACATTTGGAGAGACCCTACAATCTGTTATAAAAAGTTAAAGTTTAAAAAAAAATTAAAAAAAGTAAAAAAAGAATAAAAAGTACAAATTCTCCAAAAAATGTAAACTTTTACTAACCAAAAATAGTTGTAGTTTTTTTTGTTGTTGTCATTGTTGTTACTGTTCTACTGTTACACTTTTACTGTTTTATTGTTACTTTTTTATTGTTAACCATTGCTGTTTTCTTTGCAGGAATGCTTTCAGCTGCAGCCCCGACCTGTTTATTCTGACAGCAACAGGAACTTGCTCTCAGAATATACATATATCAGTGTGGGCAGCACTGTTGGATGAGATTTTTCATCCGCAGTTAAAAAAGAGCATATATGCCAAAGCATGGGGGCCTGGGGTGGCCAGTGGGTGGATGGCCCCAATGCTTCGGCATATATATTTTATAATATTTGTTGGCACATTTCATGTGTGCCCACCATTAGAAATGGGTGGATACAGGGAGGTATGTTCTAATGGTGAGCATACCACCACACACTTTATTCTGGCAGAGATATTTCAATAAAAAGTTATTTTATTGTGTTATAGTTTAATTGTTAACCATTGCTGTTTTCTTTGCAGGAATGTCATTCAATTATAGCGCCAACTTGTTTATTCTGGCAGCAGCAGGGTCTTGCTCTCAGAATATACATCAGTAGGTGTGTGCAGTGCTGTTGGATGAGATTTTTAATCCGCAGTTAAAAAAAGAGCATATATGCCGATGCATGGGGGCCTGGGGTGGCCAGTGGGTGGATGGCCCCTATGCTTCGGCATATATATTTTATAATATTTTTTTACACATTTCATGTGTGCCCACACTTAGAAGTGGGTGGATGCAGGGAGTTATTCTAATAGTGGGCATACCACACACTTTTTCTGGCAGAGATTCCTTCTCTTTTTTTTCATTCAGCCCACAGGCTGCATAAAAAAAAAGAACATAGCATATACACACAACAAAGACCA
Organism: Staurois parvus; assembly: GCF_062004578.1. NCBI lineage: Eukaryota > Metazoa > Chordata > Amphibia > Anura > Ranidae > Staurois > Staurois parvus. Next base: position 6,974,242 of record NW_028317808.1, read on the forward strand.
GCGATGTACTGGTACATAACTGGACTTTGAGTGGTTATACCAGGATGATGCCTACAGCATCACAGTTTTTCAGTCGGCGATGGGCTGAAAAGCAATCCTATTGGCTAATTAGCTGCAGGATTGCTTTTACAAGCAGTAAGAGAAGATGCCCCTGCTGCCTTCTACGGTCTTCATGGGCAGTCCCATGCCATCGGGGGGACCTGAGAATGCAGCCGGTGTTTTTGTCAGCTGACCATAGAGCTGACTGGAGACCGGAATGGTGCCAATTATTTCTATAGTCTAAGAATTGGAAGCTACGAGCATTTCATCACTTCAGTTTCGCAGGAGATAAACAGCACCATTTGTAAATTGGGAAAGCATCTGATCACACCAATCTTGGTTTGATTAGATAATGTAAGGACAGAGGAGATATCTAGAGTCTGATAGACCCCAGATTTCTAAAAAAAGAATATATGACAATACCCATTGAAGTTATAGCGGATATTTGAATTCCCTGTGATAGCGTTTAAAGTGATCAAAAAAATGAAAGGGACAGTGTTCAAATAATTGAAACAATCAAAATAACTTAAAAAAAAAAGTACCCTCGCCCCTTACGCGTGCGCGCACCTGCAAGAGCAAGAGTTGACCCCATGCCAGTATGTATACAGCGGTTGCACCATGCATGTGAGGTATCGCCACAAACGTCAGATCAAGGGCAGTAATTCTAGCACTAGACCTGCTCTATATATCTAAAATGGTAGCTTGTAAAGGCTTTTAAAGCATTGCCTATGGATATTAAAAATGTATGCAGTTTGTCGTCATTGCACAGGGCAAGCGCAGTTTTAAAGCATGTCATGTTTGGTATCTATTTACTCAGCATAGCATCATCTTTTATGAGTTACCAAATAATTTGCCAATATATTGTATTTTTGTGCATTAAAATTAAAAAAGTGTATTTTTTTTAAAAAAAGTAGCATTTTAAAAATCGCTGCACGAGTACTATGTGACATTAAAAATTTCGCCACCCACCATTTTATTCATTAGGGTGTTTGCTTTAAAAAATATATAATGTTTGAGGGTTCAAAGTAATTTCCTAGCAAAAATACAGATTTTTTTTCATCTGAACAAAAAGTGTCAGAAAAGGCTTGTTTTTCAGGTGGTTAGAAGAGTGAGTGATGTGAGGCATAAACTTCTACTGCTGAGCATAAAGTGCCCCCACCCCCAAAATGACCCCTTTTTGGAAAGTAGACAGTCCAAGCTATTTTCTGAGAGGCATGTTGAGTCAATAGAATAATTTATTTTTTTAGCAAAAGTTTTTGGAAAATTACAATTTTGTTTTTTTTTACACAAAATTATCACTTAAATAATTTATTGCTCACACATGCCATGGGTATATGTGGAATTACTCCCCATAATACATTCTGCTACTTCTCCTGAGTATTGGGGTAACACAAGTGAGATACGTTTTGACAGTCTAGCCAAGCACAGGACCCCAAAATGCAATAAGCACCTCCAAGCTTTTAAAGGGCTTTATTTCCTTATAACACTTCCTGACTTCCTATCACAGTTTCGGAGGCCCTGAAATGCCAGGATAGCACCAAACCCCCCAAATTACCCATTTTTGGAATGTAGACGCCCCAAGGAATTTGATAAGAAGCATTGTGAGTATTTTGCAGATCTCATTTGTTGCCACAAGTTTTTGGAAAATGAAGAAAGAAAACAAAAGCATATTTTTTCTTTTTTTTATATTTCAAAACCTTGTGAGAAAAAATGAGATCTGCAAAATACTCACCATGCCTCTTTTTAAATTCCTTGGGGTGTCTACTTTTCAAAAAAGGGTCATTTTGGGGGTTTGGTGCTATCCTGGCATTTCAGGGCCTTCAAAACTGTGATAGGTAGTAAGGAAGTGTAATGAGGAAGTTACACACTGTCAGGGTTCGCGGTGACAATCGGGTCTGCGCATGATCGGAGCACCGATCCATACTAGCCGGCGGGCACTAGGACCTGGGCGGAGGCGGCCGCGCATGCGCACTCGTGATTGCGGATGCTCACCTGGCACCAATGGCAGGGCAAGGCGCACTATTTAAACCTGCCCTGCACATACACTCATTGCCGTATGGTCTATTGTTCCTGTGTTTCTGTATTACTGCTATTGAGATTCGTTGCTGACTCTGCCTGATCCTGACCTCTGCTGACTTCTCCTGCTCTGACTTCCTGGCTAGTTTGTCCTCTGTTTTTGGATATCCCTAATCTGATCTGAACTCCTGTTTCCGACCCAGGCGAGTGACCTGACTACTCTTCTGCCTGCTGCCTTGTACTACGCTGACCCCACTGTTACCAACCTGGCCCGTTTGACCACGCGTACTACTCTGCCATCCATCCATCCCACACGGATCCAGCCATCCCGGCTTCAGCCTTCCGCCTCTTCACGTCAGGCTCTCTACCTGCAGATACCTCTGACGGATCCCTCTACCACGGGCAGGTGTACTCTGGGGCCGCGACCTGGTTCCTGTCTGCTCCAAGTTCATCCCCACCATCAGGGGCCCTGGAGAACAAGCAGACTGGGGCTTAGACTCCGCGCTCTGGGGAATCCGGTCCTGTGGACTGCTAGAGGCACCGCCAGGCGGTTGTTAACATGCACCTTCAGGCTTTCAAAATGGTCATTGGATTTCAGTCTCACACATGTGGTATCCCCATACTTAGTAGAAGTAGCAGAATGTATTTTGGGGTGTAATTCCACATATACCCATGGCTTGTGTGAGAAATATATCATTTAAGTGACAAATAATGTGTAAAACAATGTTTTTGTCATTTTCAAAAACTTGTGGAAAAAATAAATCTTCCATGGACTCAGTATGCCTCTCAGCAGATAACTTAAGGTGTCTACTTTCCAAAAAGGGGTAATTTGGGGGTGTTTGTACTATCCTGGTATTTTAGCACTTCAAGAAATGTGATAGGCAGTCAGAAAGTAAAAGCTGTGTAAATTCCATTATCTATACCATTTTTTTTTACCAAAGTCATGTAGCAGAATACATTTTGTCCTAAATGTATGACTAACTTTGAGTTTACTATATATTTTTTATAGCCGAAAGCAAAAAATATCATTTCATTCACAATGTTTGTATTTTTCTGTTTATAACGCCAAGAATAAAAAACGCACAGGTGATCAAATACCACTGGAAGAAAGCTCTATTGGTGTGAAAGAATGGACATAAATTTTGTTTGGGTACAGCCTTGCATTACTGCGCAATTGTCAGTTAAACTAATGGAGTGCTGTATAGCAAAAAATGACGTAAATTGCAGTATCTATTCCATAGTTTGTAGATGCTATAACTTTCACGCAAAGTAATCAATATACACTTATTGGGATTTTTTACCAAAAACATGTAGCAGAGTACATTTTGGCCTAAATGTATGACTAACTTTGAGTTTACTATATATTTTGTATTGCCGAAAGTAAAAAATATTGTTTTTTTTTCTAAATTTTCAGTCTTTTATATAGTCTTGTTTATAGCTCCAAAAATAAAAAAGCACACAGGTGATCAAATACCACCAAAAAAAAACTTTATTTGTGTGAAAAAAACGACATAAAATTAATTTATGTACAGCATTGCATGACCGCGCAGTTGTCAGTTAAACTACTGCAACGCTGTATAGCAAAAAAATGGCGTAAATTGCAGTAACTATACCATAGTTTGTAGACGCTATAACTTTCACACAAAGCAATCAATATACACTTACTGGGATTTTTTACCAAAAGCATGTAGCGGAATACATTTTGGCCTAAATTTATGACTTTTTTGAATTTATGTCTTTTTCATGAATTTTTGTCTTTTTTTGTTTATAGCGCCAAAAACAAAAAGCGCACAGAAGATCAAATACCAACAAAAGAAAGCTCTATTTGTGTGAAAAAAAATGTAAATTTGTTTTGGTACAGTACTGCATGACCACGCAATTATCAGTTGAAATATAGTGCAGTGCTGAATAGCAAAAAAAGGCTTAGACAAGCGGTTAATAAGTGTAAACAATGATTAGTGGTTACTAGTGGTGATAGAGAATAATTTAGAGATGTCTAGAAATTACTGGAATGGAAAAGAAAGGAAAACTGCAAGGGAGGGTCGGGGGGGGGGGGGGGGGGGGGTAGAGTGGGGGGAGGGGAGGATATTGGATAAATTTGTAAAGAAATGTGTGATTTTTACATTTATTGTATTTATTAAAAACAAAAAGTGTTCCATTATTTTTTTGAGCAGTGTATATTGTCATTTGTAACGCTATAACTTAAACCAATTAATTTACACGTATTGGGATTTTTTTTAGCAAGATATGTAGCAGAATACATTTTGGCCTAAATTCATGCCGAAATTAGATTTTTTACATTTTTTTATTGGATATGTTTTATAGCAAAAAGTAAAACATATTGTGGTTTTTTTTTCAAAATTGTCGGTCTTTTTTTGTTTATAACACGAAAAAAAAATAATGCAGAGGTGATCGAATACCATTGAAAGCTCTATTTGTGGGAAAAAAGGACTTAAATTTAATTTATGTACAATGCTGCATGAACGCACAATTGTCAGGTAAAGTAACGCAGAGCTGTTTCGCAAAGATTGACCTGGTCAGGAAGGTGGATCAATCCTTCTGTTCTACTTTAAAAAAAAGGTTCCTAAATATTTACAATGAACTTAAAACAATGCCATGCCCTTCTGTTTCCTTGAGTCCGGTGCCTATTATTTTTGGCATATACTGGCATATTCTTGGCATATACTCAACTCATTGTCACCTCAGCTTCGGCTTACATATATATATGAATAGTTCTAGAGCCCTTTTTATCACTTTCAAGATGAAGGTTATCTATGCACTTCTCCTGGCAACTCTGGTGATTGGCAGTTTTGCAGATAAAAGATGTACGTTGTATGCAGCATTGGGAACGTTTGGCATAGGATACACCGAGAAGACACAACGTAAGAAAATCTCTGTTTTATTTAATTGTTTGATCTATTAATATGCATATCTTCTCTTTTTATGGTTCATGGGCTCCAACTAGGTAGGAAAAAGTTAAGAATTTCATCTAAAAAGTGAAAAGAATGGAGCACATACAGTAGGAAAGGACAACTCTAATGCTTGATTACCTGTAATCTAATAACTGTTTGGTTTAAAGAATAAAAAAAAAATCCTTGTGAGAAAAGATGGTGCTTCTGTAGGACATATAGCAATTCCAAGCATAAACATAAGTTGCAGCTCCAGCAGCCATTTTGGAAAAAGCTGTAACTCGATTAGCAGTTTGTGTCTTAGACAGCAGGTGAGAATTGCACTGGTTTCTATGGGAGATAGTTATATTATATTTGTGAGGAGTGTTACATTCAGGGACAAATGGAAGCCTGGATTTAGTTTCCTTCCAAATATGTGACAAACTCATCACAGCAGCATCTTTAATCCATAAGATCACTATGATGAGCTTTATGCCTTTATGAGCACCTTTTTTTTTACAAATATTTATTTAGTGCTTTTCATAAAATATAACAAACACTGTGGTAATGCAATTTATCCAGGACATAGATACTGGGATCTACAGTATGATGATTAGGCATGGGAAAGGGAAAGTGTTTCATTGCATGTTTTTTTCTTTTTTCTTGTACATATCATTTAATTTATTATTTTGTTGGGAGAGTATCATTCATAGACAACTGTAAATCTGTCTTTCGTTTACTTCCAGTTATGTGCCTATTTGTTCAGCTAGGCTCTTTGCCTAGGCCACCAGATAACTTTGGTTGCTTCTGGATTGGCAGAATAGAATGGTGTCACGATTCTAGCCGCCCTGGAAATAATCGCTGCAAAATAGACTGTGCAAGTAAGTAAAAACAGTGCCATTTTCACAATCATAAAATATGTTACCAGCCACACGCTTAGTCAACTGAACAGCCATATCATTGTATTTCACCATTACTTGTTCAATATGTAAAGTTTCCTAGAAACTCTAAAATTATATTATGCTATATTTATAAATCATGATCAAATGGAGACTGAGACCACAGGGTCACTTCAAAACTAACCCCCGCCTGTAAAAGACTAGCATCTTGACGCACCAGCTTTGCTGCTCCTATTACACACTTCCAGGTATGTTGAATACCTGCTCAATTTCCTCTTGCTGGACATCATTACAGAATATATGATCTGGCAGAAGGAACCACAGTATGTGGTGGGGAGAGCCAGTATTGACCCCCGGTTCACATATATGAGGCCGTGCGGGCCGCGTTTTGCACGGGCATGAGAGCCCATTCATTTGAATGGACTCCCGTGCCCGTGACACGCAGAGAAGAAGTCCCTGCACTTCTTTAGAGAACACAGTCCGCACGGGAACCTCGGTTCCCAGTAGGGTTGCGTTTTCCAGTCCATTAGAATTAATGGCACCCACCTGCAGGTCCGCATTTCTCTGTGCGGGTGGTGCAGCGGCAATGATTTTCGTGTGCATCCGGAGCGGCACCACCCACACAGATGTGAACCTAGGGTTATACAGTAGGAAACAAGGAATGCCTGCAGTGACCAGGGGTACCAAAGTGGCAAAGTTGGAAGACATGGGCTGCTGGAAAGGTAACATGTTCTTCTTTTACCGGCTGGGGATAGTTTAAAGGTCAACCTATGGTGATAGGGTCACCTCAAAACATACTTAACATACGTTTATTAAAAAGTTGTCATTAAAAAATTACATTACAATAAATAATAATTACAGGATTAATATCAAACTCCAGGGAAACTCTTTTTTCTTTGTGTCCCCATAAAAGTGAGCTTTGTGACAGATTTGGAATGTTGTTCTTCATGTGCTGGCACCTGGACATTTATTGGGGAGACAGACACAGACAGCAATAAACCTTCTAAATTGTCCTCATTCTACTATAAAATAAGGGGTTAACCTTCTGCATTGTGTAAAAAGGATGTTTGAGCCTGTCTTCTCTGATCCTTCCCTTCTTCCAGTGTCCTCCTCTTATTTCCTGATAAGACATATGTGTGGAGACACTCTGCACATGCTCAGTTTGGTGTGTATTGCTAGAGAGTTTTTTTTTTCTTGGGAGAGTGCATGTGACCGGCACAGGGCCAATTAGCACTGTCCAGACAGAGGTCACTGGTTCTACATCCTCCTACAGCAGAAAGAAAACTCCTCCTACAAGCTGTAACCAGTGCTCTGCTGGACACTGATAGAAGGCACACGACTGCTATATACTGCTGAATGATTGAAATAAATAATGCAGTGTGCAGCATTGTTGTCTTACTCAGTACCAGTCTAGTGCTGCTGGGCATCCGGCCCTTCTCCAACATTGGTGCCCCAGGAGGTTGTGTTGGAATTATGGTCAGTTGCTGTTTACTCCTGTTAAACTGGTAAAGTAGTCAACTGATAACTATGAAATCACAAAAGTTGCTATTTACCGATTATGACAAATGCTTACTTTGTATTATTTACAAGTATCGAATGCTCTAATATTCTTGCACCAGAGGTTGAACTGATACTGTACATTTATGAGAACAAAAGACATCCCTAAAGGTTGCCTTTATACTTTTTATAGGCACCAGCTGGTATTTTACAACTCTAATATTTATATTCCATTTTTTTAATAAAATTATTTTATATTTTTCCCCAAATGTAAACTTATCTTTGCTAGCAATGTTGGTCTAACAATATTTATTTTTTGTTTAGATTTAGGGGATAAGACCTTTCACAACGACATTCAATGTGCTCTCTTCATCTTGAAAAACCAGGGACTATCTGCTTGGTAAGTGTAGACATAACCAGTATATACAGTATATGCACTATTCTGCCAAAAGTATTGGATGCCCCCTCCAAATAATTGGATTCAGGTGTTCCAATCACCTCCATGGTCACAGGTATATAAAATCAAGTAACTAGGGATGCAGACTGCTTCTACAAACATTTGTGAAAGAATGGGTCACTCTCAGGAGCTCAGTGAATTCAAGCGTGGTACCATGATAGGCTGCCACCTGTGCAATAAGTCCATCTGTGAAATTTCCTTGCTACTAAATATTCCACGGTCAATTGTTAGTGGTATTATGACAAAGTGGAAGCAACTGGGAACAACAGCCATGAAGTGGGAGGCCATGTAAAGTGACAGAGCTGGGTCAGGGCATGCTGACGCGCACAGTGCGCAGAAGTTGCCAACTGTCTGCAAAGTCAATAGCTAAAGACCTCCAAACTTCTGATTAGCACAACAACAGTGTGTAGAGAGCTTCATAGAATGGGTTTCCATGGCCAAGCAGCTGCATCCAAGCCTTACATCACCAAGTGCAATGCAAAGCGTCAGATACAGTTTTGTAAAGCACACTGCCACTGCTCTAGAACAATGGAGACGTGTTTATGGGAGTGATGAATCACACTTCTCTGTTTGGAAATCTGATGGACATGTATGGGTTTGGTAGTTGCCCGGAGATCGGTACTTACCTGACTGCATTGTGCCAAGTGTAAAGTTTGGTGGAGGGGGGATTATGATGTTGGGTTGTTTTTCCAGGGGTTGGGCTTGGCCCCTTAGTTCCCACGAAGGGAACTCCCAAGGCATCAGCATACCAAGACATTATGGAAAATGTCATGCTCCCAACTTTGTGGGAACAGTTTGGGGATGGCCCCTTCCTGTTCCAACATGACTGCGCACCAGTGCACAAAGCAAGGTCCATAAAGACATAAATAAGCAAGTTTAGGGTGGACAAACTTGACTGGTCTGCACAGAGTCCTGACCTCAACCTGATAGAACATCTTTGGATGAATTAGAGCAGAGACTGAGCCAGTTGAAGCTGTAGCTGCAAAGGGTGTGCCAATTCAATATTACCCTAAGGACTAAAACTGTCATTAAAGTTCATGTGCGTGTAAAGGAAGTCGTTCCAATACTTTTGGTAATATACTGTATATACACTATATAAATATATATATATATATATATATACTGTATATAGAGCTGCAAAAAACAAGTTAAAAATAAACTCTGACCACCTGATTGGCTAACAAATCATAGTTTATTTTCTCTTCTACTAATAAATGAGCTGTGTTGCATAGAAATCTTCCATCTGAACTTTCCAAACTGTAACATGGATTGTACAACTCCTTCCTAAATAGTGTCAAGCTGAGCATACCTGGGTTCGGTCCAGTGAATGCTCAGTGAACACTAGCAAAATTTGGATCCAGAGTGGTGGTACTTTCACTTTTTTATGTCAATACATTTTTATTGGGTTTATAAATTCATACAAAACAGCTGCTTCTAAGGCAGAAGAAACAGGTATAAACAGTAGAAATATGTGCAGTACAGAATCTATAACTGAAAATTAAGATGATTATACAGTATAGGGCATTTTCTCAGAAAATTACTTTTCAAGCTAGGTAAGCCAGGATTTCCAAAGAGTAGCAAAAGTATGTAAGTTATCTTTTCTCAAAGCCAACAATCTTTCATATATGTAATGCTAGGTCAACAGTTTCAGATGCATTGAGTGCCATTGTTATTTCCAATGTTTAATTACGGGCATATTGGCTGCTAAAAGAATACGAGTCACTGCTGTATGCAATTGTACAGGAAAGTTGTCAATTTGAAGGTTTAAAATAGCTAAAGATGGAGTTGGGGATACAAGTATTCCTATTACTTATGATATGGTCTGAAATATTTTGCACCAGAAACTGTAAAAATGTTTACAGTTGCACAGAATGTGCATTAGCTTACCTACAATGCTACAGCCTCTCCAGCAAAGAGGAGAATTTGGATACTTTCACTTTTAGTGATGGGCCACTTTACAGTTTTATTTTAGGCACAGGGTCGCTTTAAGTGGCTCCCCTGAGTGAACCTGGATGGGGTATGATCTGGCAGATAGCTTCTGTAAAACAGCTTTGAGACTGATTTCTTTATTGATGATCTTGATGATGACCTCTACTATTCTAAACACTGCCCTGTTCTGGGCAGAATACTAAAATGAACTCATCGCATAGAGATGTGGTGGTACTGTCTTGTCCATTAGCAATAGTTCAGCTGGAAAATGTCACCTGACTGAGCTGCAATTTCTGGTTCTACATCATTATGACTATTATCATCTTTATTTTTTAAAGGAGAAATCTTGCACCGGGTTGTATGAAAGGAGGCTTGGACAAATATATTCCTAACTGTGGTTATTGAATCAATTTCATTAAATATATGGAGACATTATAATCCCCATCCTCTGGAATAAGTTGTTGCATAATAAACTTTCAATTGTCATGTGCACCCTTTGAAAAATTTACTGTATCTCTTACTATTCAAATCAAATAAATTTTGTTCAGCATCAAACAAATCTGTGTGATTCCAAATAGTGTGCAAAAGAATTATAAATGATTATGACTAGTATCCAGGTCAGCACTGGCAGCCTCTGCACTTTATTCAGTACAGTATCAATGAAAATATATCTAACACACCTATTAATGTAACCAAAAAAGATGAGAAGCGCACAATGTGGGTGCTACAAAGCCCCAATGATGTGATGTAATTCCATCCACTTCTAAGTAGACTACAATCAAAAGAAAAACAGGATTAACATACAAAGTTTATGTACACCTACAGTTTTACTAAACCCACAGCAGTAAAGTGAGTCTCTAAATGCAGTAAAGCATGCTTGTTATACTCACTGTGGAACCTAAGCGGTTAATCCTATGCATTGTGTAAAAATGCTGTTTGATCATATCTTCTCTGATCCTCCCCTTTTTCCACAGTCCCCAATCAATCTGCTGATAGTACAGAGTCCTAGGTGACAATCAGCACATGCTCAGTTTGGTGTGTATTGCTAGCAAGTTTTTTTTTTGGGGGGGGTGGAGTGCATGTGATCAGTACAGAGCCAATTAGCACTGTCCAGGCAGAGGGTCAGGAGTCATGCAGCCTCATAAGACAGTCCATAAAGAATGACAATTCCTCCTACAAATCTTAACCAGTACTGCCAGGTGAAAGTGCTAACCATTTAGCCACAGGTGCTGCCCAAAAATATCTCTTATACTTTCACTGCACCCCGCTCACTGCTCCATTCTTCTATTGATGTCCTCAGGAACTAAGTGTGGTCCTTTTGGATAGGAGAATGTCATTTCTTCTCAGGATGCAGTGCCTGGGCTCCAACACATTCGAAAAAGAGCTTGCACTGGACTTGGACTCCTAGCTCCAACAGAGAAATAAAGTGGTGGGGAGCACAGGAAATGGAGTGGTGGGTGAGCACAGGGAAATAGAGTGGTGGAGAGCACAGGGAAATGGAGTGGTGGGGAGCACAGGGAAATGGAGTGGTAGAGAGCATAGGGAAATGGAGTGGTGGGGAGCACAGGGAAATGGAGTGGTAGAGAGCAAAGGGAAATGGAGTGGCGGGTGAGCACAGGGAAATGGAGTGGTGGGTGAGAACAGGGAAATGGAGTGGTGGGGAGCACAGGTAAATGGAGTGGTGGGGAGCACAGGAAATAGAGTGGTGGTGAGCACAGGGAAATGGAGTGGTGGAGAGCACAGGGAAATGGAGTGGTGGAGAGCACAGGGAAATGGAGTGGTGGGGAGCACAGGGAAATGGAGTGGTAGAGAGCAAAGGGAAATGGAGTGGCGGGTGAGCACAGGGAAATGGAGTGGTGGGGAGCACAGGTAAATGGAGTGGTGGGGAGCACAGGGAAGTGGAGTGGTGGGGAGCACAGGGAAATGGAGTGGTGGGGAGCATAGGGAAATGGAGTGGTGGGTGAGCACAGGGAAATGGAGTGGCGGGTGAGTACAGGGAAATGGAGTGGCGGGTGAGCACAGGGAAATGGAGTGGTGGGTGAGCACAGGGAAATGGAGTGGTGGGGAGCACAGGTAAATGGAGTGGTGGGGAGCACAGGGAAGTGGAGTGGTGGGGAGCACAGGGAAGTGGAGTGGTGGGAGCACAGGTAAATGGAGTGGTGGGGAGCACAGGGAAGTGGAGTGGTGGGTGAGCACAGGAAAATGGAGTGGTGGGGAGCACAGGTAAATGGAGTGGTGGGGAGCACAGGGAAATGGAGTGGTGGGGAGCACAGGTAAAAGGAGTGGTGGGGAGCACAGGGAAGTGGAGTGGTGGGTGAGCACAGGGAAATGGAGTGGTGGGGAGCACAGGTAAATGGAGTGGTGGGGAGCACAGGGAAATGGAGTGGTGGGGAGCACAGGTAAATGGAGTGGTGGGGAGCACAGGGAAATGGAGTGATGGGTGAGCACAGGGAAATGGAGTGGCGGGTGAGTACAGGGAAATGGAGTGGTGGGTGAGCACAGGGAAATGGAGTGGTGGGTGAGCACAGGGAAATGGAGTGGTGGGGAGCACAGAGAAATGGAGTGGTGGGGAGCACAGGGAAATGGAGTGGTGGGGAGCATAGGGAAATGGAGTGGTGGGTGAGCACAGGGAAATGGAGTGGCGGGTGAGTACAGGGAAATGGAGTGGCGGGTGAGCACAGGGAAATGGAGTGGTGGGTGAGCACAGGGAAATGGAGTGGTGGGGAGCACAGAGAAATGGAGTGGTGGGGAGCACAGGGAAATGGAATGGCGGGTGAGCACAGGGAAATGGAGTGGTGGGGAGCACAGGGAAATGGAGTGATAGTGAGCAAAGGGAAATGGAGTGGTGGGTGAGCACAGGGAAATGGAGTGGCGGGTGAGCACAGGGAAATGGAGTGATAGTGAGCAAAGGGAAATTGAGTGGTGGGTGAGCACAGGGAAAATGAGTATATGTGGGTATGTGTGTAATGGGGGGGGAGGGTGGTTTTTCACAAGAACTTTTCACCACAGTGTGGGTGTTACAAAGTTCCAGTAAGGTGCTATAATTCCATCCACCCACAAATAAACTACAAGCAAAATAAAAACATTAACAAGCACACATAATGTTTATGTGCATTTCGTATAAAAAGTGCAAAGTACCTAACAGAATGCTACTAGTCCAATATACAGTATCAGGCAATGCATCAAAGTATACCATTTAATACATAGTAAAATATAAATCAGGAGATGTGACACAATAGTACCAATTTGATTACCCTATAATGGCACCAATCACAAGACAGGAGGGACTTAGGTCTCAGGAAAATCAACTTTTTTGGGTTACCTCCTTTCTCAGGTAAGACCACTTTCAGAACACTATTCCTTTTAAATGGATGGGTGCATGATAGGATTAAGGACACTTGGTCATTCTGCCAATTTGGGGAAAACTGGTAGGTTCTTACCGTACAATACCTTATGATACTCACTTTGCACTCTCCTCACTGCTCCATTGTTCTATCAGTGCCCACAAGAAATACCTGATCATTTTGGATAGCAGAATGTCATTTCTTCTCAGGATGCAGTACTTGGGCTCCAAAGCATTCCAAAAAAGAGCTTGCACAGGACTTGGACTCCTAGCTCCAACAGAAAAATGGAGTAGTTTGGAAGCAAGGGGAAATGGAGTGGTGGGGGGAGCACAGGGAAAATGAGTATATGGGGGTGGGAAATGTTCTTTCACAAGAACTTTCAACTTTGTACTGAATCAACCGAGTCTTTAAAAGTCCTTATGTAAATTATGAACATGAGATAGTAGCTGGAATGTCTGAGAACTGCAGAATAGGTTTGTGCAATGTCAGTTGTGATAAACACAGGTACGATCCGTTCCAGCAGTTCTTGGAGATAATTTCACTACAGGACAATAGCAATCTCCTGGGAAGATGATGGATTTTTCATCATTTGGCTAGAAGGCATGTGCAGAAGTTTCAATAGTCAAACAACACACCACACATGGCATGCACTGTAAGAGCACACAGAGACAGAGACTGTCATTAATGTAGCACTGATGTTCTTCTTGCAAGTAATGTATTGATGAGCACAAGTGGTAAATTTCCCTGTTGTATTCCTGTAAGGTGGCAAGTTATGATGGCTTATGTGTACAATTACAAATGAAGCACAAGACAACAAAAAATGGCATTTCCAGTTTGTCAGACACACAATCTGAAGCACAGCCAGGAGGGCTGGCGTATACCCCCTACCTTGAAATGCAGAATCACATATGCTAAGCAGGGAATAAAAACAACTAGATATCCAGTAAAAGCAGCACACATTACACACAAACACTTGATTTTTTACATTTTTATGGGATATGTTTTTTAGCAGAAAGTAAAACATATTTTTTTTCAAAACTGTTGTTTTTTTTTCTTTTATATAAAAAAAAATAAAAAACCCAGAGGTGATTAAATACTACCAAAAGAAAGCTCTGTTTTTGTGAAAAAAAAGATATAAATTTTGTTCCAGTACAGTGTTGCATGACTGCGCAATTGTCAGTTAAAATAGTGCAGTGCCGCATAGTAAAAAATGGCCTGGTCATGAAGGGGGGTAAATATTATGGAGAGCAAATGGATAATGCAACTATGAATTTGTTAATCTGTCATTTAATGCGCTTCACTTGGCATAACTCGTTTGCATTCCCTGTACAGTAGAGCTGAGTGGAAAAGGGACAAGCAGCTCAAGGAGCCATCCGGTTCAGGCGCTGACAATGAGAATGCTTATACAAGGAAAGAGCAGAGTGACAGAGAGATGAGCTCATTACTGTCCACTCACAGTCTGGAGGAGGGACCATTATGGCCTGGGTTAAGAGAAAGTTGGTTGAACTATGCTGACCCTCATTCAACTGAGAAGATGTTGTGGTGGAAAATAAATACTTTTGAGACAGCTCCAGACTTAAGGCAAGCATTGCAGCAGTAAGATGCTTTTTAATTTTATCTTTTATTGAGCTATAATTTATTTCTGTTTATTTTTTAATTCTGAGGTTCTGCTTTAAATTAGTATGTGAAATCCAGTTATTATTGGGTCACACTCTCCATGTTTGTGAAACCAATTTACCACCATGAAATATCACTTTGTGCATCTGGTATAGCAGCATTGTTATACTGTCACCTCGTCTGTTTCCAAAGCCTTAGTGTACACAAGTATTCTTCCCTATGTTACAATGCTTTTGTGTGTGCTCATCAATATTATTGAAATGATCACCTGATTAACGAAGGTGATCATTTTACTTGTATCTTTTGGTTTTGTTTTAGTGGTTCTAAACAATATATAGGAACACCTAGTACTGGGCAAAGCTTGTATATGTGGTAATAGACCAGGAGTGGAGCCCAGTGTTACCTTTAGTTTTAAGTTTTTGCTGTCACATTATAATATAAGAAATGTTTGCAAGTTTAGAGAATTATATGTCATTCTTTATACTCATAGCATCCAGCAGTTCTGAAGCAGGCTTAAACTCTTTATGGTTAATTTAAAGTTCATAAACCAACGACTCCATTAGTTCATGGATTTTGGATGAATGGGTCAGAAATACATGGGGAATTCTTGTTTATACTGAAGAACAGATGATATAACAACATGGATGGCAGATGAATAAGTCTTTACCAAGCCTTTGGACTTTTGGAACTGATAGTCTATTTTTCACCCTGTAGACCAACTGACTTTTCTGTAGCATCATTAATAATAATTGGGGTCATTGGGCCCGGTATATATAGTAAATCAGAGTGAAGAAAAGCTTAGATATAGTAATATGATGAGCACTTTTTAACTTAGTTTTATAGCTTGTGAATTTAGCTTGATTGTGTAAGACTGGTAATACAACATATTATTAAATAAATAAGCTCCAAATGTTTTATTTAAACTTGATGCAAAAGACAATGATGCAAGGCACTCTCTGGTAAGTAATTAGATATAATATTTTCCTAAATGTCTGCAGCTGGGGACTTAGGTTGTAAAAGGCCTAAACATTGACTGCTATTATCCTCTAAGTTATGTAAAAGTACAAGGTTATAGATTCCTCCCTACTCATAGAAAGTATGTTCGGGGCTTTCCAGAACACACATGTAACTGTATTAAGGGTTACAATAAGGACCTTTTTGTAAAATTTAATAATCATGCTTCATATCAAATTGCGTATTTATTTAATGTTGTCAAATTGTTGCAGAAAATCTGTTACTTTAGGTGATAAAGATAATAATAAGAAACCACACATTAAAGACATTATTACTTATTATGACAATAAGAAAAATCACAAAAACCAAGGGCTGTTGGCCTTTTCTCTTGTTTGATGGTCTGCACAATAAAAGAGCAGACGTGATTATAAAGCAGATGTCTCTTCCTCCAAGAGAACACTCAGGCTTTAGATTTTGTTATGGGGTTAGTGAAACCTCCAAATCAGCAGTAGGGCACAGAACATTTTCTGAGGCATAGCCATGGTGAACAGATCTTACAATCTCACAGTCTAAGCACTGAAATTATACTGTATATAACTGGTCCAAGTATATATAACTGGTCCAATTGTGGTGAGATTGCCTAGTTTACAGTCTCAATGACTCGATCCAAATGACATCTTGCTGACTGCAGAAAGCTTTAATCCCAAAACTTGTGCAGAGCATAACAGATGAACATCAGATAGGTCAAAAAATCATAGTGTGTCTAACACCAGCAGAATACAGTATATGTAGTGAATGGAAGAAAAAGCATGAAGAAGGTTAAGACTAACTACAATTCCCTGGCTATAGAAAGATGAAGAGACGTAATTATTAAAAGGCAAACAACAACACTGCATGTGTAACATGATACTGCCTGTTGAAATATATGATTTTGAATATTAACCACTTACCTACTGCCCTATAGCAGATATACTGCTTGAAGGCGGCCTCTCTGCGCAAAATCACACACACACACACATATATATATATATATATACATATATATATATGATTTTGCAGTTCTGGGGAGGGGCGCACTGCCATTGGTTGCAGTGGATGTCAATCACTGTGTCCCAGCCAGAGATTCACTCGGTGATCTCTCCTGTCAGCATGCAGAGAGAGAGAAAGTAGCATGTCTCCCTAGTAAAACAGCACACAGCACACAGTGTAAGCACAACACAACACACAGTTAACCCTTTGATTGTCCCAGATGTTAACTCCTTCTTGCCCAGTGTCATTAGTACAGTGACAGCTCTATTTATTAGCACTTATCACTGTATTAGTGTCACTGGAGATTTCAGTGGCCATTAGTCAGTTCCCACCCAGTGTCAGAATGCCCACCACAGTCCTGCTATAAGTCACTGATCACTGCCATTACTAGTATAAAAAAAATTAAGGTAAAATTTCCAGTATATATACCACCACTTGTAGACGCTACAACTTTCACATAAACCAATTAATTTACACATATTGGGATTTTTTTTTAGCAAAGACATGTAGCAAAATACATTTTGGCCTAAATTGATGAAGAAATGTGACTTTTTAAATTTTGTATTGGATATGTTTTATACCAAAAAGTAAAAAAAAATATTTTTTTTTTTTTCAAAATTGACGGTCTTTTTTTGTTTATATTAAATGTACTTTTTGTGATAAACTTCCCAATCAGCCCAATCTATCTCAAAAATTCAATAAACCAACATATTCCAAAAGGTGATGATCAAATCTAAACTAAAATAATAATAAACCACCCCTCTAATATATATTCCAAAATCATCAAATATAAATGATAAAATAACATAAATAAAATAAAATATAATAAATTAAAATATATATAAAAGTGTCCAAATCTCCAAAAAATAATAATAATAATAATAAGTGTCCAAATCTCCAAAAAAGTATGTAATATAAACAAATAAATGTCCAAAAAATCCCAAGAAAAACAAAAACGTTCTTTATGTGTTCAGTGAAGCAAAACGATTATCCAAAAATGCCTTGTTATCCTCAAAAGTAAAAAGAAAAATATATCATAGTGTAATATCCTCAAACATATATATATGCTTCACACTGTGCAAAACTCAAATCACACCAAAAATAGTGAAAAATCAATAAATAAAAATAAACGTGAGAACTCGTGATCACTCCAATCTCAAGTGAAAAGTGATACTAGGTATCAATATCCTATATACTCCAGCCAAAGTAGATGCTAAATACCATTACCCTCTTATGGTATATTCAGGCATATACTGTTAGATAGGAAAGGCATTCCTCCATCACTCTTATCCCGGGGTATTCCTCATATGGACAAAGAGAAGGCTCAATCAGGCAGATTTCATAAAAAGATATAAATTTATTCCACACTTACATGTAAAAACACTTTATCCAGCTCTCTGTACTGCACATTTCAGTCTCTGGTTGAAAAAACGATCGTTTCCAACCGACAAAGTGGCCGCGGCGACATGGTATATTCAGGCATATACTGTTAGATAGGAAAGGCATTCCTCCATCACTCTTATCCCGGGGTATTCCTCATATGGACAAAGAGAAGGCTCAATCAGGCAGATTTCATAAAAAGATATAAATTTATTCCACACTTACATGTAAAAACACTTTATCCAGCTCTCTGTACTGCACATTTCAGTCTCTGGTTGAAAAAACGATCGTTTCCAACCGACAAAGTGGCCGCGGCGACACTTCCGGTTAGCGTGCGTGCGTAATGACGTCACTCCCCTTAAGGGGAGTGACGTCATTACGCACGCACGCTAACCGGAAGTGTCGCCGCGGCCACTTTGTCTGTTGGAAACGATCGTTTTTTCAACCAGAGACTGAAATGTGCAGTACAGAGAGCTGGATAAAGTGTTTTTACATGTAAGTGTGGAATAAATTTATATCTTTTTATGAAATCTGCCTGATTGAGCCTTCTCTTTGTCCATATGAGGAATACCCCGGGATAAGAGTGATGGAGGAATGCCTTTCCTATCTAACAGTATATGCCTGAATATACCATAAGAGGGTAATGGTATTTAGCATCTACTTTGGCTGGAGTATATAGGATATTGATACCTAGTATCACTTTTCACTTGAGATTGGAGTGATCACGAGTTCTCACGTTTATTTTTATTTATTGATTTTTCACTATTTTTGGTGTGATTTGAGTTTTGCACAGTGTGAAGCATATATATATGTTTGAGGATATTACACTATGATATATTTTTCTTTTTACTTTTGAGGATAACAAGGCATTTTTGGATAATCGTTTTGCTTCACTGAACACATAAAGAACGTTTTTGTTTTTCTTGGGATTTTTTGGACATTTATTTGTTTATATTACATACTTTTTTGGAGATTTGGACACTTATTATTATTATTATTATTTTTTGGAGATTTGGACACTTTTATATATATTTTAATTTATTATATTTTATTTTATTTATGTTATTTTATCATTTATATTTGATGATTTTGGAATATATATTAGAGGGGTGGTTTATTATTATTTTAGTTTAGATTTGATCATCACCTTTTGGAATATGTTGGTTTATTGAATTTTTGAGATAGATTGGGCTGATTGGGAAGTTTATCACAAAAAGTACATTTAATAGTTTATTCACTTCCTAGGGAGGAAGTAGTGTTTTGTGGCTGTATAGGAGCTTTTTGATTGATTTTTTTGTTTATAGCGCAAAAAAATTAAAAATGCAGAGATGATCAAATTGCACCAAAAGAAAGCTCTGTTTGTGGGGAAAAAAATTACATTAATTTATGTACAGTGTTGCATGACTGCGCAATTATCAGTTAAAATAACGCAGCACTGTATCGCATAAAATGGCATGGTCAGGAATGGGGGTAAATCTTCTGGAGGGCAAGTAGTTAAACAAATTAAGAAAGTTCAAATATTACAAATAAAGACTTTCTTCCTAAAAGATCTGAAAGAGTAAAAAGGAGAGAACAACATTGTAATCATTAACATACTATAAAACCTAAAAGTCACTACTGGTGTCTGTATGATGGCACAGAAGACAGTTCCTGAGTGTATCTTCAGAGGGAAAGGCAACAACATTCACCAGCCCTGCTTACCTCGATCCAGCGGTGTGCACTGGAGTCTCGGCTATCCTGGGGCTCCCTCTTCTCATTGGTTGAGACAGAAGTGTGAGCCATTGGCTCATACTGCTGTCAATCACAGCCAGTGAGCCAATGAGAAGAGGGGGCAGGGCTGAGCCACGGCTACGTGTGAGAATGGACACATGGAGAAGCGGGTGCCCCCATAGCAAGCTGCTTGCTGTGAGGGCACCTGACAGGAGGGAGGGGCCAGGAGAGCCTGCAGGGGACCCGAGAAGAGGAGGATCCAGGTTGCTTTGTGCAAAACCCCTGCACACAGCAGGTAAGTATAGACATGTTTGTTATTTTTTCTATAAATCACTTTATTCTCACCACTCTGTAACATGCACTCAATACTTCTCTTTCTCACAGTTGTATCCTGCCTCCTCAAACTCTCTGTCCTTTACTCCTCTTCTCTGTCCCACAGCTTTAATATACTGCTGAAAAAAATTAAAGGAACACTTTTTAATCAGAGTAATTAAACTCCTGAGATATTGATCTGGTCTGTTAAGTAGCAAAGGGGGTTATTAATCGGTTTCAGCTGCTTTGGTGTTAATGAAATTAACAACAGGTGCACTAGATGGGAAACAATAAGATGACCCCCAAAACAGGAATGGTATTACCTGTGGAGGCCACTGACATTTTTTCCCCTACTCCTCTTTTCTGACTGTTTTTCACTCGTTTTGCATTTGGCTAGCGTCATTGTCACTACTGGTAGCATGTTGCAATACCTAGACCCTACAGAGGTTGCACAGGCAGTCCAACTCCTCCAGGATGACACATCAATACATGCCATTGCCAAAAGGTTTGCTGTGTCTCCCAACACAGTCTCAAGAGCATGGAGGAGATTCCAGGAGACAGGAGAAAGGCAGTTACTCTAAGAGAGCTGGACAAGGCCTAGAAGGTCCTTAGCCCATCAGTAGGACTGGTATCTGCTCCTTTGTGCAAGGTGGAACAGGATGAGCACTGCAAGAGCTCTACAAAATGACCTCCAGCAGGCTACTGGTGTGAATGTCGCTGACCAAACAATTAGAAACAGACTTCATGAGGGTGGCCTGAGGGCCCGATGTCCTCTAGTGGGTCCTGTGCTGACTGCCCAGCACCATAGAGCTTGATTGGCATTTTCCATTGAACACCAGAATTGACAGGTGTCAAGGTCCTACCTTTCCTCGGGGCTTGTGCTGCTCCATGTGCTGGCATCCATCTTAGGTGTCTGCAAAGCATTGTGGGATCCTTCATGCTTTCAGCCCTCTGCGGCTCCTCCCAGGAGGTGGCGGCTTATCACATTTAAGTCTGCTGTTTGTAGCTGTCCATTGCATTCGTGTCCTGTCTGTTGCACAGCAGCAAGCTCCTGCTCAGTTAACCCATTGCTCTCCTGGATACCGACTCGGCTTTGGCAAAGACTCCTCCTGGCTTCTGACCCTGGCTCTGGCGACCATTCCTCCTGGCTTCTGACCCCGGCTCTGGCGACTATTCTTCCTGGCTTCTGACCCCGGCTCTGGCGACCATTCTCCCTGGCTTCTGACCCTGGCTTTTGCTACGATTCCCGCTGGTTCTCGACTGGATTATCCTGGAAGACGACCACGGCAGAAGTACTTCAGTCCTACCAAGTCATCCGCTGTTGCTGTTGGACTTGCATAGACTCTTGCCTTGTTTTTGTATAAATAAACCTACCTTTAATTGCACCTCCTTGTGTGTCCGGCTCCTCGCTCCCTGACACTACATGAATGCCATGAATCTTGACGGTGCAGGTACGTCCTCACTCCCTATGTTGGTTGCCAGACTTGATCAGTAGGATCTCTTGTTGGATAAGTTTGCTCAGGCGTTGCAGACGCTGCTTGCAACACAGCGCACCTTGCTCCTGGTGCAATTAGGCTGGTTGTCACTCCTGTGGTCACTCCCGCTGCTGCTCCGGTTGTTGCGCCTACCTCTGCATCTGCTGCTGCACCTGCGGTGCCCAGAGGTATGACTGGTTCAGCCCCCCTTCCACAGCGCTTTGGAGGTGAGCCGAGTCAGTGTCGGGGTTTCCTTAACCAAGTGGGCATATATTTTGAGTTGATACCCCACGCTTTTCCTGCTGAGAGGTCAAAGGTGGGCTTCCTAATCTCGCTGCTCTCGGACAAGGCCTTGGCCTGGGCAAATCCTTTATGGGAGAACGATAACCCTGTGATTCACGAGTTTGCCGGTTTTGTTGCCTCCTTCCGTAGGGTATTTGATGTGCCTGCTCACTTCTCCTCTGCTGCCAAGCTGCTCATGTCCATTCATCAGGGTTCACGGACCGTTGCCGAGTACGCCATAGAATTTTGTACCCTGGCGGCAGAGGTGGGTTGGAACAATGAGGCTCTGGTGGCTGCTTTCTCTCATGGTCTCTCAGAGGCGTTGAAGGACGAGATTGCAGCCAAAGAACTGCCTGTGGAGCTCGAAGCACTCATTTCCTTCCTAATCCTGATTGACACCAGGCTCAGGGAGAGGCCTTCACTTAAGGAGCGTCTGCGGAGGCCTCCTAATTGATTGGCGCCTATGTTTTTTGTCCCACCCATTCCTCCCTCTCCTCCCACGCCTCCTGGGGATGGCTTGTCTGGCACTGAGCCCATGCAGCTGGGGTTTGCTCGCCTTTCCGAGGGGGAGCAGGCCTCTCGGCGTCAGGAGGGTCGCTGCCTGTACTGTGGTCTCGGTGGGCATTTTCGGCAGTCCTGTCCGGTCCGTCCGGGAAACGCTCGCACCTGAGATCCTGTCGGGGGCAGATCTTGGGTGGAGTTTCCTCATCCCCGGTGTCCCGCAAAGATAAACCGCTAATCACCGTTGTCCTCTCTTGGGCGGAAGGCTCGGTGACGGCCCAGGCATTGGTAGACTCTGGTGCTGGTGGGTTGTTTATGGACAGCTCGTTTGCTGCCCAGTACTCCATTCCTCTGCAGGCTCGAGTCACTCCATTGGTTCTCGAGGATGGCAGGCTCCTGCAACCGCCACAGGTTACCCACGAGACCCTGCCGGTTGAAGTAGCTATTGGGGCTGTTCACAGGGAGTTGGCCTGTTTCCAGGTAATTTCTTCTCCGCACTACTCCGTGGTTTTGGGATATCCCTGGCTTCAGAAGCACAATCCGACTTTTGATTGGCGGTCGGCCGAGATTCTCTCGTGGTCTCCACAGTGTGGGGCCGGTTGCATCCATGGACCTGTTAAGGCGTTGTGTGCCTCCTCGGACTCTGTGTTGCCCACTGACTATGGGGAGTAGCTGGACGTGTTTGACAAGGTGCGCTCCGGTGCTCTGCCTCCTCATCGTCCATATGATTGTGCAATAGCCTTGCAACCTGGTGCCACTCCTCCTCGTGGCAGGGTGTATCCTCTTTCGATTGCAGAGGCCATGGAGGAGTATGTTGCGGATGCGCTTTCCTGGGGGCACATTCGCAAGTCTACTTCTCCAGCAGGAGCTGGCTTTTTCTTTGTGAAAAAGAAGGGCGGTGAATTGAGGCCTTGCATTGATTATAGGGGTCTCAATCGACTCACAATTAAGAATGCTTACCCGATTCCGTTGATTACCAAGTTGTTCAACCGCCTCAAGGGAGCAACGGTCTTTACTAAACTCGACCTTAGGACTGCGTACAACCTCGTACAGATCAAGGAGGGCGATGAGTGAAAGATTGCATTCAACACCAGAACTGGTCACTATGAATCCCTGCTGATGCCCTTCGGGTTGTGTAATGCGCCCGCGGTCTTTCAGGAGTTCATTAATGACGTCTTTCGTGACTTGTTGCAGCAGTGCGTGGTGGTTTACTTGGACGACATCCTGGTTTACTCTGCGTCTATGGAGTCTCATGTCCAGGATGTCAAGCGGGTGCTGCAACGGTTACTTGAAAACGAGCTTTTCTGTAAGCTCAAGAAGTGTGAATTTCACCGATCCCAGGTTGCCTTTTTGGGCTACATAATTTCCGCTGTGGGATTTTCAATGGACCCTCAGAAGGTTTCGGCGGTTCTGCAGTGGCCTTGTCCCAGTGGTCTTCGGTCCATTCAGTGCTTTTTAGGATTCACCAACTATTATCGGAAGTTTATCAGGAACTTCTCCACGCTGGCCAAGCCTCTCTCAGATCTGACCAAGAAACGCCGTAATCCCCACGAGTGGTCATCCGAGGCCATCTTAGCTTTCGAAGCTCTGAAATCCGCCTTCGCTTCGGCTCCGATACTGTCTCATCCCAATCCTGGGTTGCCCTTTGTCCTCGAGGTTGATGCATCTGAGACGGGAGTAGGCGCCCTCCTGTCTCAGCGTCGGTCGCCCAATGGACCCCTACTTCCCTGTGGGTTCTACTCCAGTAAGCTTTCCTCCACAGAATGCAACTACCAGATTGGAGACAGGGAGTTGTTTGCCATTATTCAGGCTCTTAAGGAATGGAGGGTTCTGCAGTTCCGGTTCTCATTCTCACTGACCAGAAGAACCTGACTTTTCTCTCGGAGGCTAAGAGGTTGACGCCCCGTCAGGCCAGATGGGTTCTGTTCTTGTCGTGTTTTAACTATGTGGTCTCCTATTTGCCTGGCTCCAAGAATGTCAGGGCTGATGCCTTGTCGCGGCAATACTCTGAGCTGTCCAGGGAGGACTCTGAGCCGACCTCGGTCATACCTCCGGATCAGATCCTGGCTGCCATTCATACCAGCCTGACTTCTCCCCTTGGGGAGCAGATTTTGGCGGCTCAAACTGATGCTCCCTCTGAGAGACCAACTGGCAGATGTTTCGTACCTGAGGGATTGCGCACCCGCCTGCTGCGTACCTACCATAATTCCAAGACTGCCGGTCATCCGGGGAGGAACCAGTTGTCCTGGGTCATTTCTCGTCTATTCTGTTGGCCATCTCTCCGTTCCGACATCATCTCATATGTTGCGCCATGTTCTGTCTGTGCGCAGAATAAATCTCCTCGGCATCTTCCATTGGGCCTTCTGCAACCCATTCCCAATGGGGAGCGTCGCTGGTCACACCTGGGCATGGATTTTATTGTGGACCTCCCTGCGTCTCAAGACCATACAGTCATTCTTATGGTCATTGATCGTTTCTCCAAGATGTGCCATTGTGTTCCGTTCAAGAAATTGCCGACTGCGCAAGAACTGGCTACGGTTTTTGCCAGGGAGATTTTTCGCTTGCATGGGTTGCCTAAGGTGATTGTCTCGGACCGTGGGAACCAGTTTGTGTCCAGGTTCTGGCGCGCCTTCTGCTCCCAGTTGGGTATCAAGCTCTCCTTCTCTTTGGCCTACCACCCGCAGTCCAATGGGGCTGCGGAGCGTTCCAACCAGGCCCTGGAACAATTCCTTTGCTGCTATATCTCAGACCATCAAGACAATTGGGTCGTTCTCCTGCCATGGGCAGAGTTTGCGAGGAACTCGGCTGTCAACTCCTCCTCCGGGATGTCTCCCTTCATGGCCAACTATGGGTTCCAACCCGCAGTATTGCCTGAGTTGTTCTCACCACAGGACATTCCGGCTGTGGATAACCATCTTGCTGCCCTGTGTTCTTCGTGGGGCAGTTCCAGAGGTCCTTGAAGGACTCAGCACAGCGCTAGAAGCTCCAGGCTGATCGTAGATGGTTGCCCGATCCTTCATACCAGGTCGGAGATCGGGTGTGGTTGTCCACTCGTAACCTCAATCTTCGGGTGCCCGCACCGAAACTGGCTCCCCGTTTTGTTGGTCCTTTCCGCATCCTCCGCAGGGTGAACCCGGTTGCCTATGCCCTTGCTCTTCCTCCTGGGATGCGTATCTCCAATGTCTTCCACGTATCCCTGTTGAAGCCTCTGGTCTGCAATCGCTTTACTGCCTCACTGCCTCGGCCCCGTCCTATCCGGGTTGACGGTCATGAGGAGTATGAGGTGAGCCGCATCCTGAACTCTTGGTCCGCGATCGGGTGCAGTTCCTGGTCCATTGGCGTGGTTATGGTCCTGAGGAGCAATCCTTGGTTCCTTCCGTGGATGTTCATGCTCCTGCCCTCCTCCGCGCTTTTCACGCCTGCTTTCCCCAGAAGCCTTATGTTGAGCAGCGGAGGGGGAGGGGCCCTTGAGGAGGAGGTACTGTCAAGGTCCTACCTTTCCTCAGGGCTTGTGCTGCTCCATGTGCTGGCATCCATCTTAGATGTCTGCAAAGCATTGTGGGATCCTTCATGCTTTCAGCCCTCTGCGGCTCCTCCCAGGAGGTGGCGGCTTATCACATTTAAGTCTGCTGTTTGTAGCTGTCCATTGCATTCGTGTCCTGTCTGTTGCACAGCAGCAAGTTCCTGCTCAGTTAACCCATTGCTCTCCTTGATACCGACTCGGCTTTGGCAAAGACTCCTTCCTGGCTTCTGACCCTGGCTCTGGCGACCATTCCTCCTGGCTTCTGACCCCGGCTCTGGCGACCATTCCTCCTGGCTTCTGACCCCGGCTCTGGCGACCATTCTTCTTGGCTTCTGACCCCGGTTCTGGCGACCATTCTTCCTGGCTTCTGACCCCGGCTTTTGCTACGATTCCCGCTGGTTCTTGACTGGATTATCCTGGAAGACGACCTCGGCAGGAGTACTTCAGTCCTACCAAATCATCCGCTGTTGCTGTTGGACTTGCATAGACTCTTGCCTTGTTTTTGTATAAATAAACCTACCTTTAATTGCACCTCCTTGTGTGTCTGGCTCCTCACTCCCTGACAACAGGTCCACTACTGGCATCCTGTGCTTTTCACAGATGAGAGCAGATACACCCTGAACACATGTGACAGATGTGAAAGGGTTCTGGAGAAGCCATGGAGAATGTTATACTGCCTGTAACATTGTTCAGCATGACCGTTTTGGTGGTGGGTCAGTGATGGTCTGGGGAGGCATATCCATGGAGAGACGCACAGACCTCTACAGGCTAGACAATGGCACCCTGACTGCCATTAGGTATCAAGATGAAATCCTTGGACCCATTGTCAGATCCTATGCTGGTGCAGGGGGTCTTGGGTTCCTCCTGGTGTATGAAAATGCCCAGCCTCATGTGGCAAGAGTATGTAGCCAGTTCCTGTAGGATGAAGGAATTGATACAATTGAATAGTCTCCATGCTTGCCTGACCTAAATCCAATAGAAGAGCTCTGGGATATCATGTTTCATTCCATCTGACGCCACCAGCTAACACCTCAGACTGTCCAGGATCGCAGTGATGCCCTGGTCCAGATCTGGGAGGAAATACTCCAGGACATTATCCGTCGTCTCATTAGGAGCATGCCCCAATGTTGTCTGGCATGAATACAATCACATGGGGGCCATACAAACTACTGAGTACCATTTTGAGTTGCTGCAATGAAATTCCTGCTGCATAATTTTTTCACTTAGACTTTCGGGGTGTCTTTGAATTCAGTCCTCTGTAGGCTGATAATTTTAATTTTCATAAAATGGGGCATCCTTATCTTCCTAACATATTATCCAGTCCATATCAGTATAGATATCCAGCATGATATTTTTCCCCATTGAAATCTAATGTGTTTTCAAAGTGTTTAATTTATTTGAGTAGTGCATATCACATTCATTCCAGTCTCCACCTTATTGCTTCCCAAATCAACTCCTGCATTTCTGAACCCACATACTAATAAAACCTCTAGGAGACTGGGTCATTTCCCTCCTTATAAGTCACACTGCCATATTACCTCTCTCACCCTCCTGCTTCTCCTAACATCTGGAAATATTTCCCCAAATCCTTGGGCGCTAATTTACCTTTGACCAATACATCCTCTATACTCTAACAACAGCCGCAATCCACACAATCTGGTTTCTATTCCTTTCTTTCTAGAACCAGCCTCCCCGTTTCCTGTGCTCTTTGGAATACCCACTCAGACACTACTAGAAACCTCAAAAAACGTAGCTGCGCTCTTGAGCATCTCAGTCCCAGCAAGACTTCAATCAATATAAATCTGCCCTTCAAAAATACAATTCCTGCTTCCACACTGCCAAATTGACCTATTTTATCAATCTCATTACCAACCTCTAACGCAGTCCCCATCAACTCTTTTTTATACCTTTAACTCTCTACTTTGTCCTTCATTACCTCCACCCATTAACTCAATCACTGTCCAGGAGATCATTAGTCACTTCAAAAATAAGATTTATACAAATCGTGATGAGATCTCCACTGTACAATCATTCCCACAGGGAGAGGTGCGGTTCTCCATTTTACCCCAAACTTCTACATTTTGGTATTTCTCTTAAACTCCTATGCAAACACCTGAGGAGGGAGGTGTAACAATAGTACACAAGAGCATACGTTATCTCCTCATTCCCCCTCCCTCAGGAATGCATGCAGCTTATAATACTGAGCCTGCCTAACAAGTATTTGCAAAATAAGGCTTGGCTGTCCATTGTGGGAAGACACACCCAATTGATTTTTGTAGAAAAAGATGCTGTTAGGCTGTGTGTGGTAGTCAGAGAAGTGAGGACCGTCCTCGATATAACATCTATCGGACAGAAAGCAAAGGAGAATCTTGCGGCAACAACGAAACCCAGTGCGAGACCAGAAATCCCTTTTTTAGCTCATCAGACTTGAAACTGCTCAACCCCAGGCATTTATTTGGTAATTACTTATTTACCTAAACTTCTTTCTGTTATCTGTTTGCTGTGCTGTTGTGCTCTGTATATTTATATATATATATACAGTATATATATATATATATGTACTGTAGGTTACATCTTCTTTCTGTAAATATTTTTACTGCACCCTTTTGATAATAAATCTTACTTTCTGAAAGTGTTGAACTGTTTCTATAGCTCTTGAATGTAACTTACAAGTCCCTGCCGCTGAAGAACGCTACTATGAGTATTTAACCCTCTGTATAACCGGTCTGTAGAGATAGCGGGATACTGACGGTTAACCAATCATCCTAGTGTATTGCTCAGTTTCCTCTTTCTCTGTATAAAAAGGAGGTGGTGGCAGTGTGAAGGGTTAATTGCGTAATTAACCTGACCCAGTAACAATCGCGTTCAGGCTGCCGTTACATCGATCTGTGGTCCATTAGCTGGAAAATCGTTGTGCAGGGTGCAGCTGGGTGTGTCATTGTTATGCCCGTGACAGCGCGGTTTTAGATTGGCTAGTTCTTCGGTCACGAGTTTGATGAGAAGGGCTGGGGTCTGAGGCCGCGCCCGTCACAGTCTCCCCCACCTTACACTTCTTGTCCACCTGCACAATCAATACTTCCCTCATTTAACCTAAGTACTATAGAGGAAGTCCCTAAACTTTTTTCTAACACCCACCTAATCACCTGCCCCGCAAATACTTCAGTCACTTTCTGACTCTACCCTACACTTTTAACTCAATCTTTACACTTTAACTTCAATCTCTCCCTTTCTACTGGCATCTTCCTCTCAACCCTCTAAAACATGCACTAGTCAACCCCATGCTTAAAAAGGCCTCACTGGACCCCTCCAATCTCAACAACCTTAGACCCATCTCCTTACTCCCTTTTACCACCAAACTCCTTGAACATCTATTCCACAACCAGCTAAGCTGCCACCTCATTGAGAGTAACTTTCTTGAACCCCTTCAGTCTGGATTTTGCCCGTAACACTCCACAGAAACTGCTCTTCTAAAACTACTTACCAACAGCTAAAGGCAACAATCACTATTCCGTACTCTTACTATTGGAACTATCTGCTGCCTTTGATACAGTTGGCCACCCTGTCCTCCTCAAAAAACTCTATTTCATTGGTCTCCGTGAATGTACTCTCTGTTGGTTCACATCTTACCTATCTCACCACACCTTAGTGTCACTTACAACTCTACTTCCTCTTCTCCTATTCCTCTTACCATCGGAGTCCCCCAAGGTTCTCTCCTTGGACCTCTCCAAGTCTACTAACATACACATGTCACACCACTTCCTCAAACTCAATCTATCCAAAACTGAGCTCATACTATTTCCTCCCTCACGTGCAGCTCCCCCTGACTTCTGATCAATTTCAAGATCAAGATTTTAAGATCAATGGCACAACTATCAGTCCATCCCTGCATGCTAGGGTGCTAGGAGTAACCCTCAACTCTGAACTGTACTTTCAGGTCCACATCCAATCCCTGTCCAAATTATTTCACCTCAACCTTTGCAGCATCTCTAGAATACACCTCTTTTTAACTAACAAAACTACAAAGCTAATTCACTCCTTTGTTATCTCTCGCCTCGACTACTGCAACTCCCTCCTCATTGGAATACCTTTACATAGGCTATCCCCCCTTCAGTCCATCATGAATGCTGATGCCAGACTCATCCACCTTACCAACCGTTCAGTGTCTGCTACCCCTCTCTGCCAATCCCTCCACTGGTTTCCTCTCACCCAATGAATTAAATTCAAATTACTAACAACAACATACAAAGGTACTCTGCACCCAGATATATCACTAACCTGGTCTCAAAATGCCAACCAAATCATTCTCTTCATTCCTGCCAAGACCTCCTGCTCTCTAGCTCTTCTGTCACCTCTTCCCATGCTCTTCTCTAGGACTTCTCCTGAGCATCTCCCATCCCATGGAACTCCTCGCCCCAAACTGTCTGACTATCTCTTAATCTGTCCATGTTTAAACAATTCCTGAAAACCCTTCTCTTTAACAGTATCCCACCGCCCTATAGCCAGATGGCGGCCTGCAAAACCCCTCGTCCCTCCGGGTGGACGCCATATGGCGTCCTTTCAGACATGCCTAGTTTGCATGCCCGCAGAGCCAAGCAGTGGTGCGATCTGTCACCGGCCGTGTACCTCGGACACCGACCCCGACCCCGTTGCCGGAACCATGTGACCTGCTGTGACCAATCACAGCAGGTCACATGACAGTTGTATACAATGGATGGCTTCCTTTCATGACATCCATTGTATACTAGTGTGTCTAGCTGTGAATGGTCACAGCGATCACATGCACAAGCTGGGCCAATCACAGCCCAGCTGTGTCATGTGATTAGCCGAGGCCAAATCACAGCTAAGCACAAGAAAAATATGTCGGACTGTCTACTTTGCAAAAAGTGGTCATTTGGGGGATATCTGTACTGTTCTGACATTCTCGGACCTCAAGAAATTAGATTGGCTGTCAGTACTTCAGGATTGATCAATATTCAGATCTATACCATAGTTTGTGAACTCTATAACTTTCCTACAAACAAAATAATACATCTTTATTTGGGTTATTTTCACCAAAGAAATGTAGTAGAATACATCTTGGCCTAAATTTATGAAGAACAATTATTTATTTGCAAACTTTTATAACAGAAACAAAGAAAAATGTGTTTTTTTGAGAACTCAATTTCGTCTTTGACTTCACAAAATTCTTGAGTGTAACGATATTAGCTCTGATTTCCTTGTCAGACTCAGGATTAACCAGTTCAAATGTAGTGTGAATTGTGGAGTGAAGTGAAGTGGAGCAAAACTCCTGTTAGGTTTTTGTTTAGATTAAGCTCAGTGAGAACAACATCGTTGAGGGATACACTTTCATATCAAGTACTTGAGTCATAGAACATTCTACCATGGGAGGTACCAACACTCTTCTCCTTCCTTGAGAGGTGGTGCAAGCTTAGCATTATTTTTTGCAAAAGTTGTCTTTATAAAGTCAACAAAGGTTTTTTCATTACAGGTTTTCTGTTCAGGGTGCATTGTAAAAAAATAAATCATGCTTCTGTGAGCTGTCTATTATTTGTTTTCCCTCTTGAAATGGTAGTGGTGCTACCCAGCTGTTAGAATTGTCCTGATAGAACTCCTTTCTCCTTTTTAGGAACTCCCTGTCTTCCATGGTGGCTGCCAGCTCACTGTCTTTAGTTTTTACATCGAACACTGTGGTATGTGATGACATTATCATCCCAGAAGTGAAGGGCCTTGTTATTGCCTTGTGTAAAGAACGTTTACATACCTTTACTGCAAAGTCTTTCTTTGTGGGCCTTGATCAAAACAGGTAATGCAGGGGGAAGGACCTGGTAATGCAGGGGGAGGGACAACAGGGAGCAGGCTGTGAGGACTCTTCGATCCCGCTGGGAGATGTAGGAGGAAAGCTGCACATTGATATACAGTTGTGTCCAAAATTATTCAACCCCCAATGCTGTAAAGGGGTTTAGGGACTATAGTGTACATTTGGAATTGTATTCAGAATCAAATCCTACAAGGACGTTGTAACTACCCAAATGCAACTAAAATGACATCAATTGTTTATGTAATACAGTAGTAAATGGTTCTTATGTGGTTTCTTCATTGCCACAATTATTCAACCCCTTAAAGACTACCACTCTGAAGAACAGAGGTTCATACAGGTGCTTTCCATCAGGTATTGAAAACACCTGTGGATGTCACCGAGCAGCAATCAAGCATAATAAGCACCAATTAGGCAGCTTTAAAATGACTGTGATACTCAGCTCCTTCTAGACATTTACTGGTGTGGTTACAAACATGGTGAAGGCAAGAGAATGGTCCAGGAAGACAAGAGAAGAGGTGATTTCTCTTCACAGGAAGGGCAATGGCTATAAGAAGATTGCAAAGATGTTAAACATACCAAGAGACACCTTAGGAAGCATCATTCGCAAATTCAAGGCAAAGGGCACTGTTGAAACGCTACCTGGTCGTGGCAGAAAGAAGATGCTGACTTCAACTGCTGTGCGCTACCTGAAGCGTAGAGTGGAGAGAAGTCCCCGTGTGACTGCTGAGGAACTGAGAAAAGATTTGTCAGATGTGGGTACAGAAGTTTCAGCCCAGACAATAAGACGCACACTGCGTAATGAAGGCCTCCGTGCCAGAACTCCCAGGCGTACCCCCTTGCTGTCTCCAAAGAATAAGAAGAGTCGACTGCAGTATGCCAAAAGCCATGTGGACAAACCACAAAAGTTGTGGGATAGTGTTCTGTGGACTGATGAAACAAAATTAGAACTGTTTGGGCCCATGGATCAACGCTATGTTTGGAGGAGGAAGAACAAGGCCTATGATGAAAAGAACACCTTGCCTACTGTGAAGCATGGTGGAGGGTCAATCATGCTTTGGGGCTGTTTTGCTTCTGCAGGTACAGGGAAGCTTCAGCGTGTGCAAGGTACCATGAATTCTCTTCAGTACCAGGAGATATTGGATGGAAACGTGATGCAGTCCGTCACACACCTGAGGCTTGGGAGACGTTGGACCTTTCAACAGGACAATGATCCCAAGCATACCTCCAAGTCCACTAGAGCATGGTTGCAGAGGAAAGGCTGGAACATTTTGGAGTGGCCATCGCAGTCACCAGACTTAAATCCGATTGAGAACCTCTGGTGGGACTTAAAGAAAGCAGTTGCAGTGCGCAAGCCTAAGAATGTGACTGAACTGGAGGCCTTTGCCCATGAAGAATGGGCGAAGATACCCGTAGATCGCTGCAAGACACTTGTGTCAAGCTATGCTTCACGTTTAAAAGCTGTTATAACTGTAAAAGGATGCTGTACTAAGTACTAAGATTGAATGTCACTTGGGGGTTGAATAAAACTGATAATGCTGTGAGCACAGAAAAGACATTTGTGGTTATTTCATTATAACTGTTATGTTATATTTGTCTGACCTACAAGTGCCTCTTTAATGTAAATGTAAGCAAGATGACTGAATGATCAAAAGCAATGTCAAACTGGCCAAAACACTCAATTTCAGTGGGGGTTGAATAATTTTGGACACAACTGTACCTCTGTTGATCTCGTGTGGCTCCCTGGTGGACTGCTGGGTGTGTGATGGTGGTGGTCTGAGAGTGGGGGTCAGTGGAGTGGAGCGGTTCCAGAGTTGAGTGGAGGTGGAGGCAGTCGGGGGAGGAGGTCAGAGGAAGCAGTGGGGAGTATCGCGAGAAGAGCCATGGTGACCCCTGGAAGGAAAAAACTCGGCAGAATGTAATGAGAGGAGAGCCCTGAAGGGTGATACCCCTGAACAACCCCAATACTGAGTGAGACAGAAACACTGTGCACAGTCACGAGAGCTTTTAGAGGGGCTGAAGACAGTGGAAGGACTCTTAAAAACAGGGAGTGCCCAGGACAAACAATAAACTGTGATTGTGTGTCTGTGAGAGAAGCAGTGTGACGGGGGGAGACGGCCTCAAAGGAATCATACGGCGGGGGAGAAGAACAGAGGGCCAGCCAGTGGGCTTTAAAAAGTAATATTAAGGAGAGGAAAGTGTCTAAGCTTGTGAAGTGGAAAGGACACTAGGAGGTAAACAGAGTGATTGAAAGAAGAAAGGAGGAAACCAGAAACCACAAAGTGGCATGTAACTTGCTCCCTAAAGTGTGTGAAGGGGAAGAGGATGGAAACCCTTTTTCATATCTAAACACTCTTGTCCACAATTAAATAGAGAGAGGTAATAGCAGACCTCAAAGGAGACATGAAGAGCAGATCAGTAAAAGGGGGGGGTAAAACTCCCAAAATGAACATAAGCACTATAAAAAATATATGCCTCTGCAGGAGAAAAGTCCAGGGGGTCGAACCCCAGAGAAACAAACGGGAGCTAGTGACAGACAAGACCTGGGGAATAATAGTGAAGATCAAGCCAGACTGTCACTAGGAACAATTGAATTAAACCAAGGCAAAGAAACTGCAAATAACAACTCTAACCAGAAGAAACTAGTGGGGTTTTGTAGGTACCATATTATACAAGGAAAAATAATCAAAAGGTTTTAAACAATTACCAATTTATTAATAAAAATGAGCCACCATAATGGTGGAACATGACAAATAGATATATTCCTTAAAAAGCATACTGTGCTTGATCACAACAGACAAACAATGCTACCGAGAGTAGCCTACTGAGGACAGATAGACATAATTTATCAAGATTGATACTTTGCTGATTGCTCTGATGCATTTCACGGGACGTAGCCTGCTTCTTCAGGGAGACAAAGTATATATTTCTGAAATTAAATAAAAGTACACCCAAAACATATCATAAGTACATAGCACATTACAATATTATTAAATAAATATAACATGAACACTATCAGTATTTACCGGTTGGTGAAATTAGTGACTTCATAGAAGGCCAATGAAAGCAAACCGAGCATCTGATTCAGACATACAGTTGTGTTCAAAATAATAGCAGTCAGACATCACTAACCTGATCAATCACTGTTTTTGGTAGAAATGATATTTCTACATGGCAAATAATTTACTAGCAGGTGTAGTAGAGTAATAGAAATCCAACAGACCCAACAGTCAGGACATGTATGCTGCTGATTCTGTGTAATTGAATCACTAATTGAAAGGGGCATGTTCAAAATAATAGCAGTGTGGAGTTCTATTAGTGAGGTCATTCATTCTTTGAAAAACAGGTGGCAATTATTGCCCTTATTTAAGGAAGGAAGGCAGCAAATGTTGTACATGCTGGTATGTGAAGCCAACCTTTCTGCCAGAAGCCCCCGCAAAGTTCCACTGTTGAAAAAAAGACATGTGCTGAATTTGCCAAAGAGCACATTGACTGGCCTAAAGAGAAATGGCGCAACATTTTGTGGACTGATGAAAGTAAGATTGTTCTTTTTGGGTCTAGTGGCCGGAAACAGTTTGTCAGACGACCCCCAAACACTGAATTCAAGCCACGGTACACTGTGAAGACAGTAAAGCATGGTTGCGCAAGCATCATGATATGGGGATGTTTCTCATACTACAGATTTAGGCCTATTTATCGCATACCAGGGATCATGGATCAGTTTGAATACATCAGAATACTTGAAGAGGTCATGCTGCCTTATGCTGAAGAGGAAATGCCCTTGAAATGGGTGGTCCAACAAGACAACGACCCCAAGCACACCAGTAAACGTGCAACATCTTGGTTCCAGACCAACAAGATTGACGTTATGGAGTGGCCAGCCCAATCCCCGGATCTTAATCCAATAGAAAACTTGTGGGGTGACATCAAAAAGGCAGTTTCTGAGGCAAAACCAAGAAATAGAGAAGAACTGCGGAATGTAGTCCAATCATCCTGGGCTGGAATACCTGTTCACAGGTGCCAGAAGTTGGTTGACTCCATGCAACACAGATGTACAGCAGTTCTCAGAAACAGTGCTTATACAACTAAATATTAATTAAGTGATTCAAAGGAAAGCAAAATCTTCAAACATTTTTCAGTTTCTATAGTGAATGTTTGGGTTTGTAAAGAAGAATACAAACATTGCTATTTTTTTGAACAGTCTAATATTCACTTTTCTTCAATTTTTTTAGAGGAACAACACAAATTTGATATATTTTTCTTCATGTTTTGATTTGGAATAGAATGTGTAGTGTTCCCAATGCATTTGTGTGTATGGAAATAAAAGCTATTGGAAGGATTTTGAGCTTTATTCACTTTTTTTAACACACTGCTATTATTTTGAACACAACTGTAGATGGAGAGGACCCCTCAGCCAGAGATATCAATACCTGCCAATCAGGTGGAATCATCAATCCATAATGAAAAGCTGAAACATCATCAAAAAGTCACAATGTTTTTAAAGTGTCCCACAGTATTCCAAACTACACTCCTACTCCCCAAACTAGCCATACATCATAACCCTAAAAAAGGGGGGGACAGCAGTAACAAACGGGGAAACAGGTATAACACTATACCTCCTACAAAAATAACAGCTTTATAATGCCCAGTCAATTCACTATGCTGAAGAATCACCTTAAACATTAAAGTTACAAGTGGCAAACTGGGTCCATTCAAATACATACCACAGCGGACAATATAGTTGTATGTCCCAATGAACAATCTATGACCTCCAAAGAGCTCCAGATTGGTGATTAAATGGATATCAAAAAGCCCCACATCACAGGAGGGGAAGGAACACTCCTGCATCCACGGATCCCATAGTCATCACATACATCTACTTTTTGCAGACTTTAAACAGCAGTGCAGACCGCCAATTAGCAGCGTTTTCTCCCTAATGCACATATGCAACAACATCACTGACCCATGCCAGTGACGTTACGACACCCGGCGTCAATCCATTGTGCGTCGTGATGTCAAGGAGTCACATGATAAGGGCCATCTTAGTGAAGTTCAAAAAGACAAAAAACGCTCAGTATATTGATCATCATCAAGCAGATATGATATGGCAATATCACATAAAGATCTGGGGCAAGTCTTGTCCCATGTGGAGGAGACTGAAGAAAAATTGGATAAACATGCTCAAGTAATAACAGAGCTGAATGAACAAATGGAAGAAATGCGACGTGAACAGATGAAACTGCTATATATGATAGAAGATCAGGAGAACAGAAATAGGCAGAAAAATCTGAGGATTCGGAGGATACCAGAAAGAGAGAGAGAAGATCTGAAAGATCTAATGAATAAGGTGCTGAACCCAATAATAGATAGACCTGTAACAGAACAACTGAAACTGGAGACAGTACAGGATAAGAAGCACTCAAGGGGTATCAACAGAAATGCCAAGGGATGTGATTTTGCAACTGCACTATTACGAAGATAAAGCAAAGACATGGGAGAAAATGAGAGGGATTCCTTCAATAAAATATGAAGGAGCAAATTTGCAGATCTATGTGGATATAGCACTGGAAACATTGTTAAAAAGAAGGATACTGAGACCATTACTGGAACAGATGAAGGATACTGAGACCATTACTGGAACAGATACGGAAAAAAATATTTGTTATAGTTGGGGGTTCCCAGCGTGCTTAGTGGGATGGAAAGATGGACATTCTGCAAGACTGAGGATCCCAGAAGAGCTCCAGGGCTTTTGTGAGAAACTGGAACTGCAAATGCCAGAAATACCAGGATGGACTGATGTGAATCTGGAGAAAAAGGGTCTGGAAGTAGAAAAGTGGCAATTAATCTAAAATAAAGAGAGGGCAACAGAAATATGAGGAGCAGAAGAAGATAATATTTCTGAAAGAGACTTTTACAGATATTAACTAATTAATAGGTGGATGAATAAGCTCAAAATTGCCCTCTGGTGTCACAAACCTATTATATTAAGTTGCCCCGATATGATGATCTGACAGAAGAAGGGAGGAAGGGAAAGAAAAAGGGAGGAAAGGAGGAGAATAGGAAAGGAGAAAAAATTATTGGATGGCAGATAGGGATGTAGTTAACTTTATGACATATATTGTAAAAGGATTAACTACTCCAGTAAAAAGACATAAGATCCTAAGGGAAATTTATCAACACTCAATTGATGTTGTCTTTTTACAATAGACACATCTATTTCAAGATTCAAGAATTATGTTAGAATCAAGGAATTATCCAGTTTGGTATTACGCTGACTCCCCAATAAAATGCGCTAAAAGCTTAAGATTTACTATAGAAAACAGGCTGGAGGACCCAGATGGTCATTTTTTTCCCAAATAAGAACCCAATGTCTTACTTAGAAGATACCTTAAGGGAGCTAATGGATTTTAAGAAAGGAAACTGATTCATTACTAAATGTATATATGAAACTATACGCAAACATTGCTAGTAGAATGAAAGATCTAATGCCGGAGTTGATACATTTAGATCAGGTTGGGTTTATACCAGGAAGAGAAGATAAAGACAATGGTCTGAGACCACTACTTCTCCTATAAGAGATTAAGAAAGGGAAGCCCCCAGTTCTATTCCTGTCAATAGATACTGAAAAAGCATTTGACAGGGTAGATTGGGGATTTATGATGAGCACTTTAGAGGTGATAGGATTAGGACCAAAAATGCTTCAGTGGATAAAATCTTTATACTGCCACCCATCAGTGATGGTAAAGATCAATGGCACATTGTCGGAAATTTTTGAAATGTATACTGGAACTAGGCAGGGATGTCCACTTTTACCTCTTTTGTTTGTATATCTTTAGAACCCCTTCTAGCAACTATACGGAAAAGTGTAGATATAAAAGGGATTCGGATAGGAGAAGTAGAACATAAAGTGGCGGCATATGCAGACGATATGCTATTTTATGTAGTAAACTCCAGAGTAACTTTGCCAAACCTAATGCGAACTTTAAAATATTACGGTTAGTTATCTAATTTTAAAATGAATCTTGCAAAATCTGAGATTTTAGATATTAATATGTCGAAAGCAGAAAGACAAGTATTACAAGATAAATTTCCTTTTAAATGGCAATACAAAGAATTAAAGTATTTAGGAGTAAAGTTAACCCTGTCACTCAAGAATATATATCAAGGGAACTACATACCACTATAAAAGAGGAGCTGAGGAAAATCTCAAAAGGATCACTCTCCTGGATAGGACGAATTAACATGGTTAAGATAGTGATACTTCCTAAAATCTTGTATAAATACCAAATGCTTCTGATTTTTTTGCCGCAAGTGTACTTCAGGGTATTAAAAGGTATGATAATAAGATAAATTTGTACAAATAAGAAACCAAGGGTGAAATATGAGGTCCTATGTAAGGATAAAAGTAGATGGGGAACTAAATATGCCTGAGATCAAAAGATATTACTTTGCAGTAATTATATCACAAATAATGGAATGGGTGTATAATTCACAAGGGAAAAGTTGGGTGGGGATTGAACTAACACTGAGTGAAGCACAATTAGATAAAATTATTTGGGTTCCACACCAGTACCCTATGTTTTCTGCAAACACTAGCACTTTAACTAAGAATGTATTTAGGATTTGGGATTTAATTCACAAACAAAATGGATGGGAGTATAATTCACCATTAATACCATTAGTGGGAACAAAGTATTCCCCACCAGGGATGAGTACTATTGCAGGAACATGGATTATAGAAAGAAATGCACGGTTAAAGGATATTATGAAAGAAAGAGGGATAAATACTTTACAGAAGTTGAAACAGAAAAGTGAAATGTTTCAGATTATGGAAGAATGGCAGTACTATCAACTGAGACATTTTGTTGTATCACTCCCACAGCCATTGAGAAAGGTAGAAAATTTGTATCCATTAGAGCAATTATTGAATTTAAAGGGAACACAAAAGCATTGCACTTTGCACATTTATAGGACACTTTCTACAATTGCTGAACAGTTGTTCCAGTGTATATGGGTAAATGGGAAAAAGAGCTGAAAACACGGTTGAGTGAGCAGCAGAGAAAGAACATTTTTAGGATTGCACATGGGGTGATAGATATGAACACAGTGGAGATGAATTGTATATTTATAGCAAGATGGTATAACACACCCAGTAGAGCTCATAAGTTACATCCAGAGAATTCACTGTTTTGCTGGAGGGGATGTGGGAAGGAGGGCACAATGATACATATATGGTGGGATTGCCCCAAAATTCAGGAATTTTGGCATGAAGTAGTCCAACAAATATAAGAAATTATAGGAGAGGATGTATGCAAAGATCCATGGGGGTTCTTATTCCATAGTACTGACCTAACAGTTAAATAGTATAAGAATACAATGACACTTCATTTGATCAATGCGGCAAAAGGGTTGATCCCTAAGTTTTGGAAGGCTCAGGAGAATCCTAAGTTAAAAGACTGGATAAAAAGAGTAGAATTTATATATAGAAATGAAGAATTGTATTGTAGTGGAGAGGATAAAATGGAAAAATTCATAAAAATCTGGGAAAGATGGAGTGAATTTCAATATACACAGAGGTTTGCGGAGTTGATGGTGTAGTTGAATGAAGAGAAACGTGGAATGAGTGGAGGGAGAGAGATAGAGATAGGATGTCAGAGGAGAAATTAAGGTGTGAAGATGGAGTACTAGAGAAATAATAAGAACTGGGAAAAGAGACGCCATGGGGGGGAGGGGGTATGGTAATGAGTTTGGAAAATGTGTGATAAGCTGTAGATGATTATGTATTCTAAATGTTTTTTTGTAAGATTTAACTAATAAAATATAATAAAAAAAGCACAGGTAATGCAACCATTTGTCAGGGCATGTGTCTAACTGTGGAAGGCTTCCAGACATTTCCCAGACATTGCCTATGATGACCCAACCTAGATCCTGGCATTGAGTATATGATCACCTATGCCTCTCAAGTGAGAGTGGTGAGAGGCAGCTGCAGCAATAGGGACCTCCTGTCTTTTGGTTGGAATCTTATTCCATTCAATGAAAGTGGGAAGTGGCATTTCTACAATGCCATTCAGGGGAGCTACTTCAAGTGGCTCTCCTGCCTGAAATTTGTGTAATGCCAGGTACCCAGGGTGTGTGGTAACACATCTCCTGTTATGCTTAATAGGTCAAAAAGCTTTGTACTTGCAAGAGATCTGTTACTCTGATCATCCAGAATGGTATACAGTCTTACAGCTTTTCAAGGTTAATGCTTGGGGTATATGTGAACTAAGCATATTTTGGCACAGGATTTGTCACAGAGTCCTCCTCCACAGACAACTGTACATATGTTAAAAACTGCAGTATGAGGCACTGTTTGGTCTGTGCTCTCCCCGTCATGCTTTGCCTTGGGAGGGTTACCTGTAGACAGACTGGAACTGTCTTGAAATGGATGAAGCACATTCTATGCACTTAGTAGTAGCCTTAAAGTCTTTAGCATGGTGTCCCATGGAAGCACAGCACTTAAAGCAAACCCCAAATTTCTTTACAAGCTCTCTTCATTCTTGCAAATGGTTTCTTTCTGAAGCCATTATAAGTGGATGTGGTTTATTATGTATGGGGCATTGGCAATTTGGATTGTCGATTTTTTTGTTCTGATCAGTTTGTTTAGGGACTGGAGTAGGTTCAGGTAGAATATTAGTCCTTTTCACAGACACTGGACCTCTGTGGTCTCTATGCGAAATACGTGAGCTTGCAGGCCTTGGAGAAGGTGGACCAAGAGGGTTGGGCTCCCCAAAGAAGAAACTTGGATCATTCTTAGTATTTAATGAACTTATAAAAGTAGATAAAGAGAGGAAAAGGAAGTAAAAAAAAACAGTAAAGAGAGGAAAGGAAGCTATATTTTCTTTCTTGTACCTTGATCTATGTGATGTCTATTTTTCCTATATGCCATAAGGTAACTTTGAGACCATTGGGCTAGCCCCATGGGAGGTATCTATGTACAGGTGCATCTCAATAAATTAGAATATCACCAAAAAGTTAATTTATTTCAGTAATTCAATTCAAAAAGTGAAAATCATATATTGTATAGATTCATTACACATAGTGTGATATATTTCAAGCATTTCTTTCTTTTACTTTTGATGATTATGGCTTATAGCTAGTGAAAACCCAAAATTCAGTATCTCAGAATATTAGAATATTACATAACACCAATAAAAAAATATTTTTAATACAGAAATGTTGGCTTACTGAAAAGTATGTCCATGTACAGTATAACATGCACTCAATACTTGGTCGGGGCTCCTTTTGCATGAATTACTGCATAAATGCGGTGTGGCATGGAGGCGATCAGCCTGTGGCACTGCTGAGGTATTACTGAAGCCCAAGTTGCTTTGATAGCAGCCTTCAGCTAATCCATATTGTTGGGTCTGGTGTCTCTCATCTTCTTCTTGACAATACCCAACAGATTCTCTATTGTGTTTAGGTCAGGCTAGTTTGCTGGCCAGTCAAGCACAGTGATATCATGAAACCAGATATTGGTACTTTTGGCAGTGTGAGCAGGTGCCAAGTCATGCTGGAAAATTAAATCTCCATTAAGCTGGTCAGACGAGGGAAGCATGATGTGCTCAAGAATTTCCTGGTAGAGGGCTGTGCTGACTTTGGACTTGATAAAACACCATGGACCAACACCAACAGATGACATGGCTCCCCAAATCATCACTGACTGTGGAAACTTCACACTGCACCTCATGCAACCTGGATTCTGTGCTTCTCTACTCTTCATCCAGACTCTGGGACCTTGATTTCCAAATGAAATGCAAAATTTACTTTCATCAGAAAAGAGGACTTTGGAACACTGAGCAACAGTCCAGTCCTTTTTCTCCTTAGCCCAGGTAAGACAAGGAATGTGACAGTTGTAGCCCATGTTCTGGATATGTATGTGTGTGGTGGCTCTTAAAGCTCTGACACCAGCCATAGTCCACTCTTTGTGAATCGCCCCCAAATTCTTGAATGGTCTTTGCTTCACAATCCTCTCAAGTCTGTGGTTAGCCCTGTTGCTTGTGCACTGTTTTCTACCACATTTTTACCTTTATGCTTGGAAACAGCACTCTGAGAACAGCCAGCTTCTTTAGCAATACCCTTTTGTCACTTACCCTCCTTGTGGAGGGTGTCAATGACTGTCTTCTGGACAAC
This sequence comes from Staurois parvus, assembly GCF_062004578.1. Taxonomy (NCBI): domain Eukaryota; kingdom Metazoa; phylum Chordata; class Amphibia; order Anura; family Ranidae; genus Staurois; species Staurois parvus. The sequence goes on from NW_028317808.1 coordinate 7,017,081, forward strand.
TGTCAAGTCAGCAGTCTTCCCCATGATTGTGTAACCTACTGAACCAGACTGAGAGATCATTTAAAGGCTCAGGAAACTTTTAAAGGTGTTTTGAGTTAATTAGCTGATTAGAGTGTGACACCATGAGCCTACAACAGGCCCGGACTGGTCATAGGGCTCACTGGGCATTGGCCCGGACTGGCCATAGGTCTCACTGGGCATTTGCCCAGTGGGCCGGGCCTCCTGGATAGGAGAGGCATCCGGGCAGCACATAGAGGACCGTGCATTTCTCGGTTCCTCTATGTGCAGCCCAGCCACCTCTCCTATCAATCTCCTGCATGCGGCCGGCTCCTGTATGCTCCCTCTGTGGCTGCCCCTCCTTCCTCATCTCCTCCAGAAGCCCCCCTCATCTCCTCCAGCGGCCTCCTCCTTCGTCTCCTCCAGCGGCCCTCTCACTCATCTCCTCCCGTGGCCCCCTCCTTCATCTCCTCCAGCGGCCCCCTCCTTCATCTCCTCCTGCGGCCCCCTCCTCATCTCTTTCAGCCGCCCTCCCCCTCTCATGTCCTCCAGCACCCCCCTCATCTCCTCCAGTGGCCCCTCCTCATCTCCTCCAGCAGCCCCCCCTCATCTCCTCAAGCAGGTCCCTCCTTCATCTCCTCTAGCAACCCCCTCCCCCATCTCCTCCAGCTGCCCCCTCCCTCATCACCTCCAGCTCCCCCCTCCTACATCTCCTCCAGCAGCCCCCTCCTCATCTCTGCCAGAGGCCCCTTCCCTCATCTCCTCCAGTACCCCCACCTTCATTTCCTCCAGTGGCCCCCTCCTTCATCTCCTCCAATGGCCCTCCCCTCATCTTCTCCATCGGCTCCCCCGTCACCTCCTCCAGCGCCCCCCCCTCATCTCCTCCAGCGACCCCCTTATCTCCTCCAGCGGCCCCTGCTTCATCTCCTTCTACAGCCCCCTCAATCATGTCCTTCAGCGGCCCCCAATCTCCTCCACCGGTCCCCTCATCTCCTCCAGCGGCCCTCTCCTTCATCTACTCCAGCGGCCCCCAGCTCATCTCCTCCAGCCCCCTTCTCATCTCCTCCAGCGCCCCCCTCCATCTCCTCCAGTGCTGCGTGGGATCTGTCAGCATATGCCGTCCCCAGTGCTGACAGTGCCCCCCATCACACACATACACAGATGGGAGAGGAGAGAGAAAGCTGCCCCTCCTCCTCCCACCCTCTACTCCTGTGTCTGCCCCACCCACCCTTTCCTCCAGCCTTGTGTCTTCAGTCCCCCTTCTCTCTCTCTCTCTCTCTCTCTCTCTCTATCTCCTGCTTCTTTTCTTTCTTTCTTTCTTTTTCTTTCTTTCTTTCTTTCTCTCTTATTTTCTCTCTTTCTTTCTTTCATTTTTTTTCTCTCTATCACTCTCTTTCGTTCCTGTTTCTCTCCTTTCTTTCTTTCTTTCTTTCTTTCTTTCTTTCTTTCTTTCTTTCTTTCTTTCTCTCTCTCTCTCTCTTTCTTTCTCTTTCTTCCTCTGTCTCCTTTTTTATATAGTTCTCTCTTTCTTTCTTTCTTTCTTTCTTTCTTTCTTTCTTTCTTTGTCTCCTTTTTTATATAGTTCTCTCTTTCTTTCTTTCTTTCTTTCTTTCTTTCTTTCTTTCTTTCTTTCTTTCTTTCTTTCTTTCTTTCTTCTTCCTCTGTCTCCTTTTTTATATAGTTTTCTTTCTTTCTTTCTTTCTTTCTTTCTTTCTTTCTTTCTTTCTTTCTTTCTTTCTTTCTTTCTTTCTTTCTCTTTCCCTCTTTCTCTCTGTTTTTCCCTCTTTTTCTCTGTCTTTCCCTCCTTCCTTCTTTCTTTCCCTCGTTCATTCTTTCTTTCTCACCTGAAAAAAATGTTAAAAAATAAAATATAAAATTGTGAAAAATTAAATAAAAATAAAACCCTACTGTGGTGGAATTACCAGGGATGTAAATGTCACTCTTGCAACCGGGGTCCTGGCATTCTGCCACTGGGCTCAGAGGAAAGGGTCCTTTGGGCAGCTCAGTCTGAAGTGCCCGGGCCTATTTTTTTGTCCCAGTCCAGGCCTGGTCTACAATATTGAACTTTTTCACAATATTCTAATTTTGTAAGATACTGAATTTTGGGGTTTCACTAGCTGTGAACCATAATCATCAAAATTAAAAGAAAGAAATGCTTGAAATATATCACTCTGTATGTAATGAATCTATACAATATATGATTTTCACTTTTTGAATTGAATTACTGAAATAAAGTAACTTTTTGATGATATTCTAATTTATTGAGATGCACTTGTAATTGATGCCCTGTAGGTGGTTATTAGCTTTGGCATGGTAAAGATCAAAGAGGAGGCCAGCCAATGAAATCTTGAAACTTTAGATTGTCTCTGCAAGATATTTTTGGGAAGCTTTGCAATCTTTTAAGTAAAACATCCTCAATGGCTTCTGGGTTGCTAAACATCCTCAATGGCTTCTGAGCTCAGTTTTGTCCCAGGCAGCAATAATACCTGCAGCAGGACTGTCAGTGTGAACAACTATGAGTCTTTTGAGAGGCGGTAGGCACAGTGTACTGACCTTGGCTGAGGGATACAGCTGCTGTGTGAGGAATATGATGCATACTGCTGCTGTTACATCCTTTACTTTCGTGGTGTGCTCACATTAATGTTGAATTAGTAAAACTGGAGAGTGAAAATTTTGGTTCAGCATAAAAACCAATCAGCTTCCAGGTTTTATAGTCAAAGCTTAATTGAACAAGCAAAAGTTAGAAGCTGATTGCCTACCATGCACAGCTGTACCAGATTTTGCACTCTCCAGTTTTAGTAAATCAACCCCATTGCTTCTCCAAAACCTCCATCTCTGCTTTCTTTCTTGCAGCTTCTGCTTTCACCTTTGCTTCCATCTGTGCTTTCTTGCAGCCAGCTTCTGCTTCCAATCTCTGATTTTTTGTAAACAGCTTCTGATTTTGCCTCTGCTTCAACCAGTGCTTTCTTTCAAGCAGTTTCTGCGGCTGCTGCTTTGATCTGTGCTTTCTTTTGGGCAAAGGCTGCCTGAATTTTAGATGCTGAACACAGGCCCTAATAAGTTGTTGGTTGAGAGTGGAAGATCTTGATTGTAGATAGTTGGTGCATCTCGAGAAAAAAGACAATGGAGCAGCAGATGATGAAGGAGTAAAGTTCCAAATGGTAGTCCAAATAACAGCAACAAAGGTAAAAAAGGATGTTTGGGACAGTACAAACAAAGGGATAAATTCTAGACAGGTACAAAAAAGTATTTTAATCCAAGTCACAATATTAATAATAAGTAGTGCAGACACACAGAAAACAGAGCTCCCGGAAGTCTTTTTAATGGATCCTAGTTGGGAAGACGTGACCAGAACTGCAGCACTGAGTAACAGCCAACATGCAACAACATCATCACTGACATTTTGACATTCCAACTAACTCTTTTTCCAAAGAATGTCACTTTGCTGCACTTTCTAAAATGATTCAGAATGGTAAGATTAGGTTGCTATTGTTCTTTAAAACATTTTTCAGTTTTCTAATGTTTGCAACTTTGTGAAAATGCTCTATGTAAAGGTGCTCAAATGTTCTTGAATCAATCACTATAAATCATCTGACTGTAATGTATAGGGCAAAGTGAGAGCAATATTTTAAGTAGGAGTAATAGTGCCAAAATAAGTAAGGCAATATCAGATTGAATGTCAGCGTCTCTCAGCTGACATTTAGAATGCAAGCAAGTGGATGCATCCAATTAAAAAAGATAACGTTTTTACAGCTGCACTTCTCTTGATGTAAAACTCACAGCAAGCCATTTAAAGGCTGTAGATTTAATTTTACAAGCACACAAATAAAGTATTTGTATGGCAACTAAAAGACAAATGCAAGATTTTGATGGTGCCTTTAGAAAATAACTTTAGCTTAGGTCCTTAGAACATGTACTCCTAGGCACCAGCAGGTAAATGAAGATTACTTCCAGACTTGAGTTCTCTAATATGACCCTTTTAGGAAGTACTGGTGGGGAGAAAACACATCAAAACATGTTGGCCATGGCGTTTCTCATCCTCAGTTAGATTTTTATGCATGGATTAGCCTATATTCAGTGATTGTGCTGCAATCAATTCCTTGGGGCTTGTTTCTTGAGCAGTGAATGGATGTTTCAGTGCTAGTTGATATACCATTGATTATCACAGGCTTTGTTGTTTGTTCTATGTTTGCCTGGAAGAGATACCTGTTTAATTAATTTACAGCCTGATATCAATTCTGCTATTAGCAGTCCCTACTCTCATGCTATTTCTTGGTATCATTTCAGTTGTCTGGTGGAACTACCAATGTTACCAGCATACACATTGATTGAGATATTTGGGGCCTATATGGAACACCATCTGCATTTCAGCTTTGGCGCATGGAATTTACTGACTATAGGAGTAAACCCTAGAAACCTGTTATACTTTGAAAGTTATTCATGTATGCACCCAGTTTTTGCTGGGCAGAAATATGATGAATTTTGTACTGCGCTTGGATTATTTGCATTTAATGGATGATGCATGGCTGTGTTTAATATAGGAAGGATGAAGTGGAGACCGTTTATTGTCGATGAAGCTTTTGTAAGATATTTTCAAACCCACAAGTTTTTCTTATTTCATGGCTCTTTAGAACCTTCCCACCAACAATATATAGCTAGGAAATTGGGATCTGAACTACTGAACTACTTCTTTGCTGTATAATTAAACAGTATATAAACAATACTAGCCATTTCCTGAGATCAGAATAATACTAACACAAGTGCTGTTTTGGTAAGCAGTGGTTAGCACTTCTGTTAGCAGCAGTGGGATCCCTGGTTTGAATCCCAGTCAGAACATTATCTTCATGGAGTTTGCATGTTCTCCCTGTGCTTGTGTGGGTTTCCTCCCACACTCCAAGGACATGCTGGTAGGCATATTTGCCATAGTATATGTGTTTGTGAATTTGAGATTGGGATCTTAGAATGGAAGCTCCTTGAGGGCAAGGACTAACATGGATGCACAGTACGTAAAATTCTACAAAAAATGTTAGTGCTGTTTAAATAAATGTACTTACCGTGAGGAGAATAATTATTTGATCCCCTGCAGATTTTGTTAGTTTGCCCACTTACAAAGAAATGAAGGGTTTATAATTTTTATCATAAGTGTATTTTAATTGATAGAGACAAAACATGAACCAAAAATCCAGAAAAAACATGATACAAAAGTTATAAATTGAGTTGCAGTTCAGTGAGTAAAATATGTATTTGATTCCCTACCAACCAACAATAATAACAGACTGACTATAGCCTCATGTGGTACACAGATTAGTCCTGTCAATTTAAGAAGGTGCTCCTAATGACAACTCTTTGTGTATATAAAAGACACCTGGCCACAGCATTTCCTTCTTCCATTCATCATCATGGGCAGGACCAAAAGTGCTGTCAAAGGGCATCAGGGACAAAATTTTAGACCTTCACAAGGCTGGAATGGGCTACAAGACCATCAGCAAGAACCTTGGTGAGAAGGAGACAACTATTGGACCAAATTTGCAAATGGAAGACATACAAAATAACTATCAATCGCCCTCAGTCTGGAGCTTCATGCAAGATTTTGCCTCATGGGGTAAGGATGATTATGAGAAAAATGAGGGATTAGCCCAAACCTACACAGGAGGAGCTTGTGAATGATCTCAAGGCAGTTGGGACAACAGTCACCAAACAAACTATTAGTAACACAATACTGGATTGAAATCCTGCAGTGCTCGCAAGGTCCCCCTTGTCAAGAAGGAACATGTACAGGCCCATCTGAAGTTTGCCAATGAACATCTAAATGATTCAGAGAAGGACTGGGAGAAAGTGCTGTGGTCATATGAGACCAAAATTGAGTTCTTTGGCATTAACTCGACTCACCGTGTTTGGAGGAAGAATGCTGACGATGACACCATCCCTACAGTCAAGCACGGTGGTGGAAACATGCTTTGGGACTATTTCTCTACTAAAAAGTACAGGCTGACTTTGTTACATTGAGGAGGCAATGGACAGGGCCGCGTGTTGTAAAATCTTGGATGAGAACCTTCTCCCATCAGCCAGAACACTGAAAATGGGTCATGGATGGGTCTTTCAGCATGACAATGACCCAAAACATACTGCCAAGGCAACAAAGGAGTGGCTCAAGAAGAAGCACATTAACATCATGGAGTGGTCTAGCCAGTCTCCAGACCTTAATCCTATAGAACATTTATGGAGGGAGCTGAAACTTCAAGTTGCCATGCGACAGCCAAGAAACGTTAAGGATTTAGAGAAGATCTGTAAAGAAGAGTGGACCAGTATCCCTCCTGAAATGCGCGCAAACCTGGTAAACCAACACAAGAAACGTTCTACCTCTGTGCTTTCCAACAAGGGTTTCTCCACCAAGTACTAAGTCATGTTTTGCTTGGGTATCAAATACTTATTTTACTCACTGAACTGCAACTCAATTTATAACATTTGTATCATGTTTTTTCTGGATTTTTGGTTGATATTCTGTCTCTATCATTCAAAACACACCTATGATAAAAATTATAGACCCTTCATTTCTTTGTAAGTGGGCAAACTTACAAAATCTGCAGGAGATAAAATAATTATTTTCCCCACTGTATATATGCTAGTTATTACTGTATTATTAAAGCCTAATTTGGAATTTTACTTTTATAAGACCTTCATTTTTGTGGAATACTTATATATTATATATGTTTTCAATCCAATCTGTAATAAGGGTATTTGTGGTTCCCTTTACTAATGCCATCTATAAACAAAAAAAAAAAAAAAAAATGTATATATATATATATATATATATATATATTTACCATTTAAAAGTTGTGAATGTTTGAGTTTCACAGCAGTAAAGTTGTTTGCCATTTTTCCCTCTACAATACCTTCCCCTCCAGCAGCATAAATAAAATGCAATAATACAGTAAAGTTAAGGAAAAAATGGAATACGTTCTACTTTTGTGGAATGACATCTTAGTTGCAGTTTATAATTGACATGATATAAAATTATGAGATTGCATGATACTGATCTACTTTGACCTAAGCAGGCCTGCCTAGGAAAGTTCTCCGTGAGAAATGATACATTAGAGTCAGCGTAACTCTAGTGTACGGAATAAGAGGGACATTTTTGAAACCATAGGGGGCAGCTCTCATGTTAACAAATGGCAGCTACTTCATCCATCTATGAACAACAGTACATCTTGCAAACAAACTGTGTACAGCTAAATATCATTAAGGAGCAGTCAGGAAGAAATATAGTTATATGTGTCTGTGTTTTACAGCATATTACTGTATTTGGGACAGCTATAAGGATGTCAGAGAACAGTTGGATGCCTAGTTAGCTTACCTTTGCTTTCTTAAAGTTAAATGAATGAAAGGATACTGTGATGGACTTCAGACACCCCGACTAAGTATCTACACTAAGAAGCTGCTTGTCAAACTCTGAAACACAAGGCAAGTGACTATAGCTGTAGCTACTCCAAAGAAGTAGATAACACCAATATTTGGAGTAAACAAGAAAAACTGCCTTATTAGAGAAACACACTGCATATATACAGAAAACCATCAGATAAGGGCTAATCACATTATCATAGACAATGCCCACCCCAGTCTGGTGCCCACTTAGGAATACATTATACCATTATACATAGGAAGCCTTATGTTACAATGTTAGTTCTCTATTGATGAAGTTGAAAACACATAAAAGCAGAGTTCTCTGAGCAATGGTTATCCTGCAGCCCGAAGTCTGTGACAAATTCATCCTATTTGCTCAAGTACACTTCATATGCCCTTCTACAAACCCTGTGATGTGCATTCACAATTGCTATGACATATTCCTATTGGTAAAGAAAGCAGTTAATTATAGTGATAGGTCAAATAGAATGTGTGGGTGTGGTGCAGGCAAGCTTGACGTTTGGAACTGCTTGGAAGTATCAGCTCTCTTGTTTTATAAATGACAAATCCCATTTAAATTAACTGGAACTAAACTTTCTGATTTGATCACAGATGCAATATTGTAAGGCACTAGGAGTTCATTGATTGGTTTCACTTGTTGCTTAGAAATTGTCACAGCTTTACTTGCTGATTGAAATCCTATTGCAATTTCTCCTGGTATTCAGAGGTTTAAGACTAGAGTGTTTTACAGATGTTTACCTTCTATTGCAGGGTTTCTCAATTAGGGGTCCTCCAAAGGTTGCTAGGGATTCCTTGGGCAACTGCGGCATCTCAGATGAGTAACCACTGACACCAATGATCTTTCTAGCTATCTCTAAGGCAGGAATTCTTCCCAATGACTACAAATGTAAGGAGCAGGGGCGGACTGACCATTTGGAAACTCGGGCACCGCCCGAGGGCCCAGTGTCAGTAGGGGGCCCCATGAGATGCCCCTGGTACCTTTCATAGGCTTTTTTGGGTGTGGTTTGAGTGTGGGCGAGGACACAGGGGCCCCATGACCCCCTATTGCCTGGGGGCCCCATGAGTTGTCAGTCCGCCCCTGGTAAGGAGCATTCTTCCCACTAACAATCACACTATTTTACTGTGAGCTGTAAACATAATAATTATTAGCAGGGGTTTTCTGAAGCCAAAAAGTTATTTCAAGGGTTTCTAGATGTAAACAATGTTGGGAAAGGCTGCTTTAGTGGTTCAGATTCATATCTGCCTTGTGTTCTACAGGCATATTCCCATGCCATCTGATCTTTCTGGGCATTACTACTTACTGGGAAATTCTATGGTTACATATGTACAGTAGATGTTTTCCTTGAATGATATACAGTATAAGGAAGTGCTCCAGCAAGATGCCTGAACAAAAATCTGAGACTGTGTTGTAGGTTCCTGTTCCTGTGACTTTGCTCCTGATCTCCTGATTTTGTATCCATTGCCAGTCTGCATCTATCTGTAAGCTGCAACCTGGGAGCTGTCTACAGCAAGGCCAATTTTCCTTGCAGAGTGCGCTGGTGAACATTATGTTTGTTACCTTATGTGCCTCAGCCCATATTTTGGTGTATGTCCACCAGATGATGCAGAGGGCTCACTGTTTCCGTGACAGACTTGTTCCTTAACAATACAAAATATTGGTGTTTTGTAATTATGTAAATTTAAATTAAATATTTAATTAATTAGATCATCTTCTTTAAATTGATTCCCAAGAAGAAATATGATTTTTGCAATTTTCAAGTCCCATCAGCATCTGCCATTTATTTATATTCACAGTACAGAGTCAGTGCTGCTAACACCATCTTCCCTTTATACTTCACAGCATGTTGTAAAATAAAAAAGACACCAAGATCTTCAGAATTACTATCTACTAATGCATTAGTGTTTCCATGTGGGAAAATGAAACAAGAGAACCTTATAATGGAGTTGTGGTAGCTCCACACTTTCTCTGTTGCTCAGGAAAGGATAACATAAGAGATGCAATGTTACCGTTTCCAACTGTGGCTAGACATTTAATATGTGTGAAATCATCGTTTAAATAACAGTTGCCTGTTTAGGATGAACAGCCAAGTGGATGGCATCAGACAAGTAAGCATTCTGGAAAATCAAACCCTTCAAACATGTGATCTGAAGAGTCTAATGCAATAAACTTCATTCTAAAAGGATGCTCTATTTATAAAGATAGCAACTTCCTGCCCTTTTCTATTAAAATTATTATAAATAGAATAGAAGTTATTATATTTTTAGGTCTTAAGCTCACATTGTAACATTGCACTTAAAGAGCATGTGCATATTGGCATAATCCTGTAGTTAATTATGGCTCTTAGTACTGTGCTTCATGCAGAATCCTGTTATGGAACTTGACAAAACTAGGAGAAATTAAAGACTTAGGCAACATCAAATTGCTGCTGCCTACCCTTACCTCTGCATTTTGGAAGCGTGAGCTGCCTTATAATTTTTGCATATATATTTTTGGTCTATGTCAGGACATCCTGTTTTTTTTTTTATAAAAGTATTAAAAGTATTTATAAAAGCATTGCTGTCTTTGCCCATGCTTGCTTAACCAAGGCAGGGACAGCTATACAAGAGACAAAATTGAAAAGAAATAAAAGTGGTAATAAAAAAATAAAATTTTTAAATTCCAAATCATGTTTAAAAAATCCTACCATCATTACGTGTAAAATCCTGTCTGCCACTTTAGGCATAACTGCCTTTTTTTTTAAAGGGTAAAGGCAAGCAGCGTTTGGCTGTAGGATGATGCAATAAACTTTGCTGTGTCCTGCCTTTCCTCTTTACTAGAAGATTTACCCTGTCACATACCTGGTTGGGGAGCCTGGGTTGGAGAGGAGGTGTCCTCTTACTACTCCCGCTCGGAGCCCCTGATAGTGGGAACAGAGGGCGCAGAGCCAAGAGTGGCACCAGTGCCAGGTAGGTCTGGAGCTGGCGGCAGGTAGGTTAAGACCCAGGAGATCCGGATGCAGGCCCGGTGCGGATGCAGGAACTTAGGTGCAGCAGCAGACAGGTATGGCGGCAATCAGGATGCAGACTGGGACTGGACACAGGAGCGTGGATGCGGCAGCAGGCACTGACCAGAAAAAAGGGTGCAGGACCGTGGGTAAGCAGGTAAGTATGGCGGTGACCAGAATGCAGGCCAGGTGCAGGACCATGGGTGCAGCAGCAGGTAAGTATGGCAGCAATCAGGATACAAGCCAGGTGAAGATACAGGTAAGTAGGTGCAGAAGAGTCAGACAAGCCGGGTCAGAATCAAACAAGCAAATAATGGGCAAAATAATGGCAAATGATTACCTTCACTGTAGAGTAGCACATGACACAAATTAGCAAAAATGTGGTGCTTGGCAAAGCTGGCATGAAGGCACTGGGCATGGAGTGATTTGTGGATATGTTTTCCTTCTGCACTAGCACTTCAGAAGTCTGTAGACTGCCACTGGAGTTTGCATAAAAACAATTCGGCTGACTCCTCATAGCCAGTGGGTGAGGCCATGCATGATTAGCTGAAGAGGAGATGGAGGTGGAAAAAGGTGCATGAGCAGAAACGTAAAAAAAAAAAAAAAGAGGCTGTTCTGCATCCTTGAAAAGGAGGAGGAACAAAAGGAAGTAAAAACAAGAAAAGCTTTTAAACCTGAGCAGAAATAAGGCTGTATTGAAGGTGATCAAAATGATGGGGAAAGTGCACATTAGAAGCAGTTAAAAAAAGTGTCTGCTCTGCACTCTTGAAGTGGAGGAAGTGGAAAAGAGCATAAAAAGCACCAGAACGGAAAGTGGCTGCTTTGCAAACTTGTTGAGGATGAAAATGATGCATTAGCAGCACTTTAAAAGAAAGTGGCTGCTATGTATTCTTGAGGAGGAAAAGGATGCATGAGAAGCACCAGAAAGAAAGATGGCCCTTGAGAAGGAAAAGGATTAATTTGTAGGCAAATGGCTGCTTTGGGGGAAGTAAAAGAAAACAAATTTGACTTTACTATCCTCATGATTGAACACTTGGAGGTGGAAAAAAAGCTCCCCAGAGCCTCTCCACAATTTACACATTGAAAATATATGATGTCAAAATACGGTGTCACTCAAGCATGTAGTTGAAAGGACTGGTGTTTTTCTTAACATTCCCTTCAAAGTTGCATTTAAAAGGAGGTCCCTTGCTCTACTGAATGGCATTTTTGGAATATTTTTTTTTGCAGTGGTACATGTCTCCCATGGTAGTGCTCTGCTTCCCATGCTCTTTTGTTGACAAGCCCCTGCCTTTGAGCTTGGAAAATGCCCAGAATTGATTAATAAGATTCGCACCAAATAGATGTCAATGAGGGTCCGACAAATCCTCCATGAAGCATACCAAGATACATTAGCCTTGTGCTGACATTCTCACTTTCTTACATACATACTGTCATTAGAGGGCCAATGAAACCAGGTCATAGCACACCATTTAACCACTGAGTGCATCCAAAATATATACAGTAAATACTTCTCTAGTGAGTTATGTAGAGTGGTTTTCCATTGTGGCATTGGTGGTGCTGGATGGATACAAAATTGAAAGCAGAACGTGCTCATAACTTTTACTGTACTTCAGCAACTTGGAACAGTTTCAAGCAGAACAGGTGGCAAACAACAGAAGCTTTGTGCAATGGCTTTGACAGAACAGTCTCCTATAAAATATCTGAAAAAAGTATCCTATACACTGGCTGAGATTTAGAGTCTGCTGTAGGAAAGCAGCAAATATTTAGTACCAAGGTCATGATGGTATCCTACTTTAAAAAGTATTTCTTTGAGGTGACTCTTTATATTGTAAACGTAATGCTGCCCCCACAGAAAGCAATATATGGCAGCAGTAAATCTTTAGATCTCAGAAATAATGGTGTAAACCTGCCTGCGCTTCTACCTATAATAAATACAAATAACAGAGAGAAGCTGCTTACATCCAATCATATACCAAATGATCAAATAAAATGAGATAAGAAAGAAATGATGTAGCTCTATTCAAAAGCAATAAATCACATATTACAAACTAATATATGCATAATATAAATAAATGTGAAAAACAATATATAAAGTGACACAACGTGCAAATAACATAAAAGTGACCTGATCCACATGGGATCTTCAAATGTCTGACAGTGGCCTGACCCTCAACGGATCCAGAAGTGGACAAAGTGAATAGTAAACCACCACATTGATGGTAATATCAGAAATATGTAAACCAATACTTACAAGTATGGTACAGAAGTGAATAGATCCTAAGTGGGATCTAGGGTGATGGTGGATAATAAAATAAAATTAAAAATAATAAAATAGTCCAAACTGGGACTAATAAGTGATATGTCCAAAAAATTTGACTCAAATCAAGGAAAACGCATAAACATGCAAGTGAATATCTCTACAAGACCAAATGTGAATAAACACTATATAAAAAATTAATTAACCCCAAACACTAAATAGTGTTTCCATACAGAAGGTATATAAATCAGATATATATCAAATGAATAAAAAATATATGCAATAGTGGAAATATCCATGTAACTTTATATGACAATGAATATGCAACATAAACGCATGGCACAAAACAAAAAATATGTGAAAAAAGTCCAAAATGGTGCTAACAACACCACGCAATCCAGAATCTATTAATGCCAATCTATTTATGGCCCATTGGGAAAGAGAAGCAATATATAAAAATCCCCCTATCGAATTAAAATAGTATAAAAGATACATAGATGTCATCATACTATGGGACGCAAAAGAAGATGACCTGTTAAATTTTTTAAACCACCTCAATAATTATACCAAAAACATTAATTTCTCGTAGGAATATGATTATGAACAAATAAATTTTTGGGATTTACATATCAAAATAGAAAAAGGTAGGATCAGTACCAAAACGTTCTTTAAGGTATTGATAGAAACGGATACATTCCGATTGACAGTTGTCATTATCCACCATGGCTATTAAATATACCAAAAGGCCAATGTGTTAGGCTAAGGAGAAACTGCACCATACAAGAAGAATATAATGACCAGGTTAAAACCATTGGTCAGAGATTTATAGATAAAGGCTACTCCAAAAATAAGATAAAAGAAGTAATACAGGAAGTGGGAAATAAAGATAGAATGTTACTTTTAAAAGATAAAACTAGTAAGGAGAAATATGAGGATAAAGTAGCATAAATCTTGGATTTCAACATCCACTATAGAAAGTTTGAGAGCATATTTAAGAGGCATTGGCCACTCCTGAAGGCAGATCCTATGTGCTGATGAACATATTACCTGAGTATCCTAAATTTATATACAGAAAGGCCCAAACATTGAGGAATAAATTAGTAAAAAATTTTCTTGATCCCCCAATAAGGTGCAAACAAGTGACATTCTTGGATTAAAAAGGCTTCTTCCTTTGTAAGGCATGTTACGCTTGTAAAGCCACAAGAGGTAAGAATCCAAAAAAGAAAAAGTTTGTTGCCAATACGAATGGAATAGTATTCAGTATAGACGATTTCATCTCCTGCAGAACAGAGGGGGTAGTATATGTATTACAGTGTGGCTGTGTATTACAATACGTAGGGAGGACAAAAAGACCGTTATGGGTACGCCTACAAGAGCATGTACAGAACATCAAGAAAGGGTTCCCCAAGCATAGTGTCTCAAGACATTTCTTAATACACCATAAGAAAGTTTCTTCATGCTTAACCTTCTGGGGGATAGAAAAGTACAATAAACATTGGAGAGGAAGTAATAAGGTGTGCTCCCTCAGTCAGGCAGAATCTAAATTGATTTATAACATGCAGACACAGGCCCCCAAAGGATTGAATATAGATTTTGACCTGAACTGTTTCATATCTGATTATTAAGAATACATATATCTACTGGTCCATTTTATTAGTGTCTCTTTGTTAGCTTATTTTTACCTGACTATTTAAATTATTTTATATGAGATTTATATTAGTTTATAGGTTTAGGTCATGCAATTTCTTATTTGTACACCCAGGTTCTGATGTACTTGCATGAGTCCTAAATTTTACATTTAAGGAGTTTTTTTATATTAATTAATACATAATAGTCTGATGAGGGTGGTTTTTTGCTGTACTTTTTATTATAATTTTTAGTACTTTTTTACTAGTTTTTTATTATTTTTTTATACATTTATTATATTTTTAATTTTTTTTTATTAATTATCCTTTTAATAAAGTTAATATTTATCTACGATTTATAAATTCCCCCCTTTTTTGTTGTCCATTCTGTTTCATTTTTTGTTCTTGTCTTTTATGTAATGGATGAATGGGCAATATATAAATTTTTATCATATAAATATTAAAAGTTATTGTTTTTAATTCTATTAGTATGCCCTCCATATAATAATACTTTAAAAAGGATGACATATAATATAAAATATAACATATCCTTATGTATATGGTGAGGTCTCCAATATCATGGTCACCAGATGGCACTACTTTGAGTTTTTAGATATATTTCCGTTTATTTTTAATCATGGGGGAATGATACCTATTTTACAGTGCGTATAGAATGTGGATATACCCACATAGGAGACTGTATCTATTTTAAATAGTTGGAGTTTGTTTGTTAGTATTAGTGCAAAAGTTTTTCCTATGGACTCCTTTAATATGGCCGCTGGAGACTCGTTTCTATAGAGTTAATTGATGAGGGTCCACCTCCAAGCATGAGATTGGCATTCAGCTCCCTTTAAATAGGAAGTTCATCACCTCTAGTGCTAGCCCTGAGGAAGTCACGTGAATAACATGACGCAACGCGTAGGCACGCGGTGACGCTCTTCCGGCACGGACGCCATTTTACTACACCCAGCAAATATACCCATGCAAATACACCCAGAACATGAGGTTCTAAATGCTTGTTGAGCAAGGATAACACTGAGTGCAAAATTTGAAATACTTTGCTTACTTTTGAATGCAATAAAAGGTAATACACTATGGGAAGTTCTACCTATGTTTTTTACTGAGAGATTGGCTTACACCCCACCCGTATACCTGGAGAGGATATCGCCACCAATACGCACATCCCTGAGAGGGAGATTGTTGCAAGGGAAGGTATGCAGTAACAGAGGAATCATATACATGGAGGATCCAGTTTTGTGATCCCAAAAGTGTTTTGACCCCTGCAGGTCGAAGCAAGGAGGGGAGCAGCTAATTCAGCTACTTACGGATATCCTTCTGTGGTTACCCACATTCACCATCCACGGGCACAAGTGTCGTTCTTTTTCTGGATTGCGTGGTGTTGTTAGCACCATTTTGGACTTTTTTCACATATTTTTTGCTTTGTGTCATGCGTTTATGTTGCATGTTCATTGTCATATAATGTCACACAGATATTTCCACTATTGCATATATTTTTTTGTTCATTTGATATATATCTGATTTATATACCTTCTGTATGGAAACACTATTTAGTGTTTGGGGTTAATAAATTTTTTATGTAGTGTTTATGCACATTTGGTCTTGTAGAGATATTCACTTGCATGTTTATGCGTTTTCCTTGATTTGAGTCCAATTTTTTGCACATATCACTTATTAGTCCCAGTTTGGACTATTTTATTATTTTGTATTTTATTTTATTATCCGCCATCACCCTAGATCCCACTTAGGATCTATTGACTTCTGTACCATACTTGTTGTAAGAATTGGTTCACATATTTCTGTTATTACCATCAATGTGGTGGTTTACTATTCACTTTGTCCACTTCTGGATCTGCTGAGGGTCAGGCCACTGTCAGACATTTGAAGATCCCATGTGGATCAGGTCACATTTATGTTATTTGCACGTTGTGTCACTTTATATATTGTTTTTCACATTTATTTATATTATGCATATATTAGTTCATAATATGTGATTTATTGCTTTTGAGTAGCGCTACATCATTTATTTCTTAAATCATTAGATCTCACCTGCTAAATCCGTCACATTGTAACAGATCTGCCTGATTCAGAATATTCATTGGGCATATTTGCTTATGCTAAGTTCCTGCTAGGGTCATAGCATAGTTTATGCTGCATATTCTCCTCACTTTTTGCATATTGGGCAACATGTTCTTTACTCAAACTTTATGGGAATAGAAAACCTCACTTACCACTTGCCGACGTAGAAAACCTCCAAGGGAGTTCAGATGCACCTATCCCTCTCTCCATGTATGGTGAATGATGGTATTTACTATATACCCTTTTATGCATGCATTATCTGAAGCACCACATCCTTTCCATTTTTCGTTCAGGTTTTGAACTCCTTTTCAACATGGAGCTAGAAGCTCAGATGACTATCTATTGTAATTTTCTGACACAAAAATTGCTTCCAAACCTTGGCCCTTATGCTAATTGTCAACTATGGGTAACTACTATGTAAAGAAGTCATCCCAGACATCCATCAGTCACATATAACCGTAAAGAGGACCCACCCATTTTTAAGTATATAACTACATCACTGTAATATTTCCTGATGCTGGTACTGGGAGATATGAGTGCAGATTTGTGTATACATGCAGTTGGTCTTTGAGTCTTTGATAATTGGATCAACCCTTGGGCTCTGGAGCCCAGCATGAGATATGAAGGAAACTTTGACATTTTGAATATTGGCCTGGCGGTCTTAGCAAAATCCCTGAGGTTCCCATGTACTGGGGGTAACGTATCCAGCGGCAGTTCTTGGGTGGTGTCTTTTCTTGAATTATCTTGCATTATGTAGTGGTATTACATCCCTGAGGAAGAGTTGTTCTGGAAAAGTTTGAAATGTGTTGGATACCCTATGGCTGAATAAACCCTGCAGTCAGAATAATGTGATTGTGCAGTTTTCATAAATCAGCAATTGGGGAATACCACTATGTATAATGAGCATTAATGGATATGTAAATACACACACCTTTCTATGATCATTAGTTTTATAAAGTGTGTTATGTCTTTAATTGTATCATGATAGTATTATTTTAAAATATTTAACTTTTTTTTTAAATGAAAAATAAAAAAATATTTTAATGTTGCATCTATTTGTATGGTTGCTTTATATGTATTGCTCTATAGCCCACCTGTATGAGGGGCACAGAATAAATCCAATACTATTTCAAGAAACAATGATCCTTTGATATGGTTAGGAAAGTTCCCTTCAGATAGGTGCAAATTACCTCTGGTGTATATTTCATTTTTCTGTTTGGCTACATTACAGCTCCATAGAGGTATGTAAAGACACATTATCTTTGGAGATGGAGATAAAGACTGCTTGTGCTATAAGTGTTCTATGGTTGTGGGTAAATTAAAAGATGAAGAATACACAGAGGAGTGTTGTTTATCGACTACACTCGCCTCTTTATTTGCAAGAGCCCATGTTCATCTGTTAATATACACTTTACATTTTTTTTTAAAAAAGGATAAAAATGCTATAACTGGGTTTTTTTTCCCCAAAACTCATGTGGCCCTTGTATTCCTTCTTTGTGGTCATCAGGCATTTTCAAAATTCCAATTGAATGAGGTCACAAACTATCATTCTACTAAATTTGTCTACACTCTTAATTTGGTGATAGGGAATTTAGAAAATGTTTTTTGCACTTTTATCAGGGTTACAATATTGCAAAACACTATAATCTTTATAAACTTTGCTACATATTTAAAAGCTGTCCTTACAGTATGTAGTTTATTATTGGCTAGGTAATCATTCAAAGTGCTGTTATAGTTTATAGAATTAGTGTGACTGCAGTACAACTAATGCAGTCCCCCAATGGAATTATCTTAGCCAATTTAACACTGTCACATTTGAGTTTGACAAGCCAGATGAGATCCTATGCTGTCAATATCTCGGGGCAAATGAAATATGAAACTCTGAAAGTTTGTCTTGAGCTCTATGCAGAGTATATCTTCCTTTTTTACCTTGGCTGCCACACTGATGAGTCAGTTGTCCTCGCTGAAACACATATGGGATTTGAATTTGACAGCCTTAATAAGATACAGTTTAATAACAAGTGGCATACAAGCATTAACAATAAAATAGAACAGTTGGTAGAATTGCTATACTATCAGAAATTTTAGTTTATTATTTTTATTAGTATTGGTGTTTTTATTGTTTTTTCAACTATTATTAGATTGTACGCCTTTTGAGGGTTTGAGTGAATGTACAATATATATGTAAAGCACTGCGTAAACTGACGGCGCTATAGAAGTACCTGAAATAAATAAATAATAGGACTAGCAAACCTCTACAAGAGCATTTTACTTTGAAAATATAGAGATTGCATTGGTACCTCTCCTATAATATACCCACGTAACTGGCAACTGACATGACTCCTAAAGCCAAAACCTTCAGCAACTATTTTCATCTTAGAATTATTTAAGAGAGAGACTGTCTAACCCAATTCCCAACTACAGTAACTGAAAGTTATGTAACTACAACCTAATGTTATATTTTATAAACAAGCCTGTTGTGGTAACTGAAACTGCTTGAGTAACATCACACCAATTGAAATTGGAAACCTGCTTTCAGAGCTTTTAAGCATTTCAGTAGCCGTATTAGTGCATTTGTGACAGAAACAATTGAGTACTGTCCGTGATACTTTTTTTATTTGCACTAACATACAATTTTGAGGACAAGCTTTCGGGGTATGTCCCCTTCTTCAAAGTCCAAGCAGTACTTTGAAGAAGGGGACATACCCCGAAAGCTTGTCCTCAAAATTGTATGTTAGTGCAAATAAAAAAAGTATCACGGACAGTACTCAATTGTTTCAGTACTTGCATTAAATACATAGGGAACAACTAAATAAATGCCACTGTTGTTCACAGCTTTGAAAATACTATGCAAATAATGGATGCTGGCAATCGTGATCTCTATCAGGTTAATTTTCCTTTTTTTTTCAACTTGTGATCCTGCCAGTAAGTCTGTTGTTATTCAACAGCACAAGCTGCCCTGCAGATATAGCAGTTAGAGGGTTGAGACAAACCATTTAATACTGACAGTGGCACTTACAATGTTCAGCTTTTATTAATTTACGTAAAACAATTATCCCAAAAGGAACAAAACTTGTGTTGTATCTGGTTATATAGTGTTATATAGTCTAACACTAACCCCTCCCAATTAACAGTGCTGCTATCTAAAGGTGACTATATTGCTCCTTCACTCATCATGTAGGCACCCTAATAAAAGAGATGTGTCACTGGCCAGATCACCAGCTGAAAACAGAGGAAAAGAAGCAGGGCGTATTTACCACAAGGCAAACAAGACATTTGCCTAGGGCAGAATTTTTTAGGGGGGCAGCACTGCTCCCTGGAAGAAGGGACATATGCAGCATGGGGACCAGGTGGGATCTGAGAGAGGCCGCGGGCTGCTTGATGGTGTATTCAGAGCTCAACTGTCGTTCCCAGGGATGTCCAGAGCTGTAAAGGTGAGGGTCTCTCTGTCACTGGGGGGTGTTAGTGAAAGGCTCACTTGGGGGGGTAATGAGGCAAGGGTGTTGTTGGTCACAGACAGGCTATCTCCATGGGAGGGTGGAAGGGGGTCTGGTGTTGGCCGGTGTCAGGCTCTCTACACCGGGGAGGAGGGGTGTCCAATTTTTGTGTTGCCTAGGGCAGCACAAAACCTAAATACACCACTGGAAAGAAAATACATGCAGCCATCACATCCAAGGATTGGTTAGCTCCATTATATTACATTTTTGGCCTTGAGTTTATTACCACTTTAATCACAAATCTAGCGCTCTGTTAATAAAAACATAGGGTTACAGTGTGTGAAGGTATTGTTTTTTGTATGTCTATGTTCTGATTTCCTATGGTCTGATCATCGCTACCTGCTATTATGTGCAGGATGATCAAACACCTTACTGCCCCTCTGTAGCTCTACTGACACACAGCCTACACTGAAAGCAAAAGTTGTACCTATGGGTTGGCTGCACATACTTTGTTATTTGTGCTAATTGAAGGGTGCCCCAGGGTTCCCTGAGGTATTTCAGGATTATACCAATATAGGATCTTTGAAGCTTTATGGATCCAGAGGATGTAAATGGTATTCTGCAAAAGACAAAACAGGGAATGATAGATATAACCAGAACATAAGCATGAGTTTAAAGTGGTTGTAAACCCTTACATACCCACATGGAAGAAAAATATATCTGAAATATATTTTAAAAATATTCTTCCCAAATATATTGCCATATATTTGAAATGCTACAATTTTGGCCATATTCAATATATATACATATACATATATATATATATATATATATATATATATATATATATATTGCATGTGTATATATATATATATATATATATATATATATATATATATTGTATATATATACACTGCATGTTGAAATGCATTTTTATTAAAAAGTAAAGGAAAAAAATATTTAAACATGCATTTCAAATATACTGCATGTCTTTAAAATACAAATCTACATTTTTGAAATGCATTTGCAAATATATGTAAAAATATATGTTAAAATGACTTTTTTATATGTTAAAAAAAACCTGAAGAATATATTTAAAATAAATCTATATTTTTTGAAAGTTAGAGCATTTACAAATGGCGGTATAGATAATGAGATTTTTTTTTCTACTAGAATGGCGGCACTCAGCGACTGTTAGCGGGACTGCGGATTTATATAGGAGAAAACAACCCCCCTAAATGATACTTTAAAGGCATCACCAAAATGAGTAAAAGTTACATCAATCTTTATTGAACATAGATGAATAATAGCCATAAAACATTAACCACTTCAATACAGGGCACTTTTACCCCTTCCTGCCCAGGCCAATTTTCAGGTTTCAGCGCGCTCACACTTTGAATGGCAATTGCGCGATCATGCAACACGGTACCCAAACTAAAATTTTATCATTTTGTTCACACAACTAGAGCTTTCTTTTGGTGGTATTTAATCACTGCTGGGGTTTTTATTGTTTGCTAAATTAACAAAAAAAAGGCCAAAAATTTTGAAAAAAAAACAAGTTTTTTTGTTTCTGTTCTAAAAGTTTGCAAATAAATAATTGTTCTTCATAAATTTAGGTCAAGATGTATTCTGCTACAATTCTTTGGTGAAAATAACCCAAATCAGTGTTTATTATTTAGTCTGTAGGAAAGTTATAGAGTTCACAAACTATGGGATATATCTGAATATTGATCAACCTGGAAGTACTGACGGCCAATCTAATTTCTTGAGGCCCAAAAATGTCAGAACAGTACAGATATCCCCCAAATGACCCCTTTTTGCAAAGTAGACAGTCTGGCATATTTTCATAAGAGGCATGGTGAGTTTTTTGAAGTTGTAATTTTTTTGTCGTAATTTTTTGGAAAATGAAGAAATAAATTATTTTCTTTTATTTTGTTTTACATAATGTCACCAGTGCAGTACAGCATCATCATATAACTGGTGTGGCAGTGATCAGGGACACTGACTGGTAACAGTACAAAAAAAAATTGATAATTTTTTTTTAATTTTTTAATTTTTATTGCATTTCTCTTTTTTAAGATTTTTTTTTCATATTACGCTATGGCCAAAATAGTATAATGTTGCCATAGTAACATTGTACTACTTTGGGGAAGTGGTCAGTAGTTTTTTTTTTTTACACAAATTGATTGCTTATAGCAAAGACTTTCTTGCTGAAAAGCAAGCATTTCACTGAATGAAAACGATTCATACAGCTTTTTCTGTTGTGATTAGCTGTGATTGGCCACAGCTAATCACATATTTAACTTGCATCCATACTGATTTTGTTTCTTTAACACTTTTTTATATTTTTCTATAAGGGGAGATTTACTATAACTGCATGGTGTACAATCTGGTGCAGCTCTGCATAGAAACCAATCAGCTTCCAGGTTTTATTGTGAAAGCTTAATGGAACAAGCTGAAGTTAGAAGCTGATTGGTTACCATGCACAGCTGCACCAGATTCTGGAAAAAAGAGCTATAATTGGTACTTACTGCATATTTTCACTGTGTAACAATATGCAGCAGGTACCTGTAAATGTTTTTTTTTAAATAAAAGAAACTGAGCCAACTTCACAGAGAACTGTTCAGGTTTCACAGTAAGATTGGCTATTGTCCAGTCTTAAGCCCTCTATACACATAAAATCAGTTGGTACCATAGAAACCAGCTGATGTTCAGCCCATGTGTACAGGTCCTTGTCCAAAAGAAGCTGACCTCATGGCCGGCTTTTGTTGGATGAGCATGCTGGAAAACCAACAGCCGACTGGTATCTGATCAGCCATTGGCTGCGAGCACTGACAGGTGTGTTCTGAAAGGGGTGGCCCCCCTGTCAGAACACAATAGCTCAGCGGTGAGATCACTGAACTAATCCAGCTCACTGGATTAAACAAAAAAAAAACTTATGGTGTGTACCAGGTTTTAGATCTCATTCATATGTTCTAAATGGCCATTGAATGGTAAGTATACCATGCATACCCACAGCCCAGGTGTTCCAATGTTTTTTATACACCTGATGGGCTGAAAAGAGCCAGGGCTGTCCACTGCTGTTAACATGTACACATTATCACCAAACTATTGGACATCCCTTCAAATCATTGGATTCAGGTGTTCTAATCACCTCCATGGCCACAGGTGTATAAAATCAAACACCTAGGGATGCAGACTGCTTCTACGCACATTTGTGAAAGAATGGGTCGCTCTCAGAAGCTCAGTGAATTCAAGTGTGGTACTGTGATGGCTGCCACCTGTGTAATAAGTCCATTTGTGAAATTTCCTTGCTACTAAATATTCCATGGTCAACTGTTAGTGGTATTATACCAAAGTGGAAGCAACTGGCAACAACAGCAACTCAGCCATGAAGTGATAGGCCACGTAAAAATATTCTTCCCAAATACATTGACTTATATTTGAAATACTACAATTTTGGCCATATTCAATAAATTTCAAAATATATTTAATTAAATATATATTTAATTATATATATATATATATATATATATATATACATACAGTTGCAAGAAAAAGTATGTGAACCCCTTGGGATTACGTGGAGTTTTGCATGAATTGGGCATAAAATGTGCTCTGAACGTCATCTAAGTCACAACAATAGAAGAACACAGTCTGCTGAACATAATACTACACAAATATTAGATGTTGCCATGGTTTAATTGCACATAACATGTAAACATTCACAGTGCAGGGAGGAAAAAGTATGTGAACCTTTGGACTTAATAACTGGTTGACCCTCCTTTGGCAGCAATAACCTCAGCCAAACGTTTCCTGTAGTTGCAGATCAGACCTGCACAACGATCTGGAGTAATTTTGGACCACTCCTCTTCACAAAACTGTTTCAGTGTAGCAATATTCTTGGGATGTCTGGTGTGAATCGCTCTCTTAAGGTCATGCCACAGCATTTCAATTGGGTTGAGGTCAGGACTCTGACTGGGCCACTCCAGAAGGCATATTCTGTGCTGTTGCAGCCATTGTTTTGTTGAATTACTTGTATGCTTTGGGTCATTGTCCTGTTGCATCACCCATCCTCTGCGGAGCTTCAGTTGGCGGACAGATGGTCATACGTTTTCCTGCAAAATGTCTTGATAAACTCTGGAATTCATTTTCCCATCAATGACAACAATCCATCCAGGCCCTGAGGCAGCAAAGCAGCCCCAAACCATGATGCTGCTCTCCTTCATTCCTCCTACCACTCCATCCCCCACAGCCACTTCCTCCTGTACCACTATTCCCTCCCTCCTAGATTTTAAGCTTGAAAGAGTAGGGCCCTATAACCCCTCGTGTGCTGTTTGTAGTTGCTGTAATGTTTCATGTATTGTCCCCCCCTCTATTGTACAGCGCTGAGCAAACCCTTTGGCGCTATATAAACTCGATGTAATGTAATGTAATGTAATGATGCTCCCTCCGCCATGTTTTACAGTGGGGATGAGGTTTTGATGTTGGTGTGCTGTGCCTTTTTTTCTCCACACATAGTGTTGTGTGTTCTTCCCAAACAACTCAATCTTGGTTTCATCTGTCCACAGTATATTTTGCCAGTAGTGCTGTGGAACATCCAGGTGCTCTTTTGCAAACTTCAAGCGTGCTGCAATATTCTTTTTGGACAGCAATGGCTTCCTCCGTGGTGTCCTCCCATGTACGCTATTCTTGTTTAATGTTTTCCTTATTGTAGTCGTGTCAACACAAATGTTAGCATGTGCCAGAGATTTCTGTAGGTCTTTAGCTGACACTCTGGGATTCTTCTTTACCTCATGCAGCATTCTGCGCTGTGCTCTTGCAGTAATTTTTACAGGACAACCACGCCTAGGGAGAGTAGCAACAGTGCTAAACTTTCTCCATTTGTAGACAGTCTGTCTTACCGTGGACACATGAACATCAAGGCTTTTGGAGATACTTTTGTAACCCTTTCCAGCTTCATGCAAGTCAACAATTCTTGATCGTAGGTCTTCTGAGAGCTCTTTTCTGCGAGGCATGGTTCACATCAGACAGTGCTTCTTGAAACCAGTAAACCCAAAACAGGTGTGTGTTTTTTAAGGGCAGGACAGCTGTCAGCAACACATCCAATATCATCACACTGATTGGAGTCAAGGTTGGCTCACTCCTGGCTCCAATTAGCTCTGGGAAAAGTCATTAAGCTAGGGCCTCACATACTTTTTCCTCCCTGCACTGTGAATGTTTACATATTATGTGCAATTAAACCATGGCAACATCTAATGTTTGTGTAGTATTATGTTCAGCAGACTGTGTTCTTCTATTGTTGTGACTTAGATGACGTTCAGAGCACATTTTATGCCCAATTCATGCAAAACTCCACGTAATCCCAAGGGGTTCACATACTTTTTCTTGCAACTGTATATATATATATACAGTGGGGATCGAAAGTTTGGGCACCCTAGCTAAAAATTTGTATTAATGTGCATAAAGAAGCCAAGGAAAGATGGAAAAATCTCCAAAAGGCATCAAATTACAGATTAGAGATTCTTATAATATGTCAACAAAAGTTAGATTTTATTTCCATCATTTACACTTTCAAAATAACAGAAAACAAAAAAATGGCATCTGCAAAAGTTTGGGCACCCTGCAGAGTTAATATCTTGTACTGCCCCCTTTGGCAAGTATCACAGCTTGTAAACGCTTTTTGTAGCCAGCCAAGAGTCTTTCAATTCTTGTTTGAAGTATCTTTGCCCATTCTTCCTTACAAAAGTCTTCCAGTTCTTTGAGATTTCTGGGCTGTCTGTCACGCACTGCTCTTTTAAGGTCTATCCATAGATTTTCAATTATCTTGAGGTCAGGAGATTGTGAAGGCCATGGCAAAACCTTCAGTTTACGCCTCTTGATGTAATCCCCCGTGGATTTCGAGGTGTGTTTAGGATCATTATCCATTTGTAGAAGCCATCCTCTCTTTAACTTCAGCTTTTTCACAGATGGCATCAAGTTACCATCCAAAATTTGCTGAAATTTTATTGAATCCATTTTTCCTTCTACTCGTGAGATGTTCCCTGTGCCACTGGCTGCAACACAACCCCAAAGCATGACTGATCCAACCCCATGCTTAACAGTTGGACAGAAGTTCTTTTCATTAAATTCTGTGCCCCTTCTTCTCCAAACGTACCTTTGCTCATTCCGGCCAAAAAGTTCAATTTTAACCTCATCGGTCCACAGAACGTGTTTCCAAAATGCATCAGACTTGTCTATATGTTCATTTGCAAAGTTCAAACGATGATTTTTGTGGTGAGGACGTAGCAGAGGTTTTCTTGTGATGACTCTTCCATGAAGACCATATTTGTACAAGTATCTCTTTATAGTGGAATAGTGTACCACAACTCCAGTGTCTGCCAGATCTTTCTGGAGGGATCATGCAGTCAAATGTGGGTTTTGAGTTGTTTTTCTCACAATCCTGCGAGCTGTTCTGTCTGATATTTTTCTTGGTCTTCCAGATCTTGCTTTAACTTCCACTGTTCCTGATGACTGCCATTTCTTAATTACATTCCGAACAGAGGATATTGACATCTGAAAACGCTTTGCTATCTTCTTATAGCCTTCTCCAGCTTTGTGAGCGTCAACTATTTTCAGTTTCAGTTTTGTAGACAACTGCTTAGAAGAACCCATAGTGCTGATTGTTGGGGCAAGGTCAGATGAGTCTGGGCATTTAAAACCTTTGAGATTGACATCACCTGGTCTTCCCAGACGATGATTGAGAACAATCCATGACACTGGCATGTCTCAGCTTTGCAAAGGGGGCAGTGTATGCTATAAATTCTGCAGGGTGCCCAAACTTTTGCAGATGCCATTTTTTTGTTTTCTGTTATTTTGAAAGTGTAAATGATGGAAATAAAATCTAACTTTTGTTGACATATTATAAGAATCTCTAATCTGTAATTTGATGCCTTTTGGAGATTTTTCCATCTTTCCTTGGCTTCTTTATGCACATTAATACAAATTTTTAGCTGGGGTGCCCAAACTTTCGATCCCCACTGTATATATATATATATATATATATATATATATATTGCATGTTGAAATGTGTTTTTATTACAAAGTATTTGAAAAATATTTTAAAAAATACATTTCATATATACTGTATGTCTTTAAAAATACTCTTAATCTACATTTTGGTATGTATTTACAAATATATGTAAAAATATATGTTAAAATTACTTTTTTATATGTTAAAAAAATCTGAAGAATATAAATAAAAAAAACATATTTTTACAAATATTTTTTTTTTAAATATATTCTTCAGATTTTTTTAACATATAAAAAAGTCATTTTAACATATATTTTTAAATACATTTGTAAATGCATTCCAAAAATGTAGATTAAATGTATTTTTTTAAGACATACATTATGTTTGAAATTTGTTTTTTTTAATATTTTTCATATATTTTACGCATTTCAACATGTTATATTTTTAAAATATATTTCAAATATATTTTTCTTCCATATGGATGACAGAGCGGGGTCAGCGCATGCTGAAGCACACAGTGCACAGAAGTCGCCAACTGTCTGCAGAGTCAATAGCTAAAGACCTCCAAACGTGGTGTGGCCTTCAGTTTAGCACACCAACAGTGCATAGAGAGCTTCATGGAATGGGAATCCATGGCCGAGCAGCTGCATCCAAGCCTTACAGCACCAAGTGCAATGCAAAGTGTTGGACGCAGTGGTGTAAAGCACGCCTCCACCGGACTCTAGAGCAGTGTGGGGGTATTGTAAGCATCAGAATCTCACCTTTCAGGGGGACCCTTTATTAAACTGATGGAGCTTGGGCACAATAGAAGGGGGCTGGCTGCTGTACTCTGCTGCTGCACACTGACTGAGCATTTTGCCAGGATGCTCTGGGGCGTGGTGGTTTGAACCTTCCTGTCCTACCCCTTATCTACGCCCCTAACAGGGAGTGAACTACAGGACATTTTCTGTTGGTCAAAGTGGGCTCTACCACTTGATAAAAAAGTAGGTATCACTGCTAAAACTATCTAAATTTTTTTTCTCAAACTGAAATACAAATGGAGTGCTGTTACTGTATGTAGGCTAAGCTAATTGTAAGAAAAAAATATTCCTCAGCCAAATATACACTCTTGGAGTAAATAGAGGTGTAACATGTAACATGTTTAAAAAGTGAACCTATCCTTTAAACAAGTGAAAACTGTACCATATGATCCAATATTCAAAAATGACACTAAATCCTTCCAAATTACTTAACAAATTAATGTCAGAATTAAAACTAAAACTGTTTCGTAGATATGTGTGGTTGATTTCGTTCCGAGTCAAAATTCGGATTAAATTTTCATTATTCGTTGATTCAGATGTACCTGAATTTCTGAATTACAATAGTAACGAATTCAAAATATCAAAACTAAATTTAGTCCGGAATTTTAATCGAATTTGAAATTAAAATTGATAACAAATTTGAAATATAAGCATATTGCTGATTTCCTTCAAAGACTATGTGTATTAGTGTTAGGATATAGCCATCTTCTGAAATTCGAATTTTGAAAAGAATAGAATACAAAAATAGAATAGAATATAAAATAATAGAACAGAAAATATAACAATAGAAAAAGCATGAATATATTTGAATAGAAGAGATTATAAAGGAATAGAATAGAAAACAATAGAATAGAGTAAAATAAAACAGAATAGAATAAAATAGAAAATAAAGGTATAGACTATAAAAGTATACATAAGAAAAAAAAAGAATAGAACAGAGTAGAATAGAAGAAAATATAAAATAAAAGAATAAAATAGAAAAAATAGCTTAGAATAGAATTCAAATGTCTAATAGAATAGAACAGGCTATTCTTTACAATGAATTCGAATCGATTCAATGTCTTTCAAATTCAATTTGAATACTTTGAATCCATTGGAAAAATCTGAATCTGGTCAAACATGAATAATTGAAACAAAACAAATTTAGTTACAAATGCAACAAAACGAAGTTAGCATTGTAACAAATCAATAGGAAACGAAACAAATTTCTTCATTCTGCACATGATTACCACTGTGTACATACCTCCAAACAGTCCCAGATAATGCTCAATGTAAGATTAGTCTCGGAGTTCTGTGTACAAGGGTACAGCTGTCCTTAAAACCCCCAAACAGACTTTTTTAATCCCCAAAACTGATGCTGGGTCATTGTTTGTCCAAATGACCAGCAATGTTAGGAGCCATATTATACATTCTTCTTACTTCTTCTCCACACTCTTGCACTATCTTGGACATAGCATTCTCCTGATTGCTGCACTCTTTGTATACATAGAACTGATCCCTGCACTCTATACGCTATGTTGTGTATTACATACTCATGATGAAAGTGTTTTTTTTTCTCAACGGTTGCTTATTGCTGTGTACTATGCAAACTTTTAAATGAAGTTCTTCTTTAAGGTAGGCACAGACAAAGTATATTCGGTTTTAAATAATTTTTATTAATGATCATTTAGATTTATGCAAGTAAAATAGTTATACAGGAATCAGCGCTCAGTATGCTGTTTACAGTCCTTTACAAGTTCATATATGAGATCAAACTTCCATATATGAATAAAAATATTATTCACCTTATGCTCTCACCAGACAAATGATGAAATAAAGCCCTGTACATCAACACATATTGTTCTCCTCTGCTTTATCTCCGTCCCATACGCTGTGCATAATCCCACATCACATAAAAACCCCAAAAAAACTGGATTAGTGTAGTATATTCCAAACTTTTATATACATTTATAATAAATTATTGTGCTTACTTTGCCAGTGAAAAAAGTGCAAAAAAAAAAAAACTCTTCCCAACGTGATAACAATAGCCATCCACCTTACGTAAAGTGTTACTAAACCCAGGACCCTGCATTCACTATATCTGGTCTCCCACAGTACACAGAACATGGAAGTGTAATTATTTTAGTAAATATAAACTGCTAAATACATTTTCTCATCAGCAGTATATAAAAGTCTTGTGAATTCTATCAGTGTCTAGCAGAGCACTGGGTAAAGCTTGTAGGAGGATTTTTCTTTCTGCTCTAGGAGGATGCAGAACCCCTGACCCTGTCTGGACAGTGCTGATTGGTCTTGTGCTGATCTCATGCACTCTCCCAAGAAAAAAAATAACCTCTCTAGCATTACACACCAAACTGAGCATATGCAGAATGTCTCCACACGATCTTGCAAACGAGAGTTCCAAATCATATATTTGTTAGTGAGAATACAGCTGTATGAGAGCACCCATGCCCTGCCCATCAGGTGCTCTGGTAAAGTTGTATTCTCACTAATAAATATATGATTTGGAGCTCTCGTTTGCACGTTTGTTTATTTCAGGTATAAAGCCATGAAATCTCCTAAACATATCTCTTATCAGGAGATAAGAGGGGGACACTGGAAGAAGGGGAGGATCAGAGAAGACAGGATCAAGCTGTATTTTTACACAATGCAGACAATTAATTCCTTAGGTTCACAGTGAACATGCTTTACTGCATATACAGATTGATTTTACTGTTGTGGTTTTAGTAACACATTAATATCTACCCTTACCCTCAATAAGGGAACTTCTTGCATCAATATACAGTTGTTATCAAAATAATTGCAGTCAGACATCACTAACCTGATCAATCACTGTTTTTGGTAGAAATGATATTTCTACATGGCAAATAATTTACTGGCAGGTGTAGAATAATAGAAATCCAACAGACCCAACAGTCATGACATGCATGCTGCTGATTCTGTGTAATTGAGTCACTAATTGAAAGGGGTATGTTATAAATAATAGCAGTGTGGAGTTCTATTAGTGAGGTCATTCATTCTTTGAAAAACAGGTGGCAATTATTGCTCTTATTTAAGGAAGGAAGGCAGCAAATGTTGTACATGCTGGTTACAGTGCATTTTTTCCTGACATTCTGAGGAAAATGGGTCGTTCCAGACATTGTTCAGAAGAACAGCGTACCTTGATTAAAAAGTTGATTGGAGAGGGGAAAACATACAAAGAAGTGCAGAAAATGAAAAGCTGCTTGGCTAAAATGATCGCAAATGCTTTAAAATGGCAACCAAAATCTAAAAGACGTGGAAGAAAGTGGAAAAAACTACCATTCGCATGGATAGAAGAATAGCAAAAATGGCAAGGACTTAGCCAACAATCAGCTCCAGGAAGATCAAAGAAGGTCTAAAGTTACCTGTGAGTACTGTTACAATTAGAAGATGCCTATGTGAAGCCAAGCTATCTGCAAGAAGTCCCCGCAAAGTCCCACTGTTGAAAAAAAGACATGCTGAAGAGGTCACAATTTGCCAAAGAGCACATTGACTGGCCTAAAGAGAAATGGTGAAACATTTTGTGGACTGATGAAAGTAAGATTGTTCTTTTTGGGTCTAGTGGCCGGAGACAGTTTGTCAGACGACCCCCAAACACTGAATTCAAGCCACAGTACACTGTGAAGACAGTGAAGCATGGTTGCGCAAACATCATGATATGGGGATGGTTCTCATACTACGGTGTTGGGCCTATTTATCGCATACCAGGGATCATGGATCAGTTTGAATACATCAGAATACTTGAAGAGGTCATGCTGCCTTATGCTGAAGAGGAAATGCCCTTGAAATGGGTGTTCCAACAAGACAACGACCCCAAACACACCAGTAAACGTGCAACATCTTGGTTCCAGACCAACAAGATTGACGTTATGGAGTGGTCAGCCCAATCCCCAGATCTTAATCTAATAGAAAACTTGTGGGGTGACATCAAAAATGCAGTTTCTGAGGCAAAACCAAGAAATAGGGAAGAACTGTGGAATGTAGTCCAATCATCCTGGGCTGGAATACCTGTTCACAGGTGCCAGACGTTGGTTGACGCCATGCAACACAGATGTACAGCAGTTCTCAGAAACAGTGCTTATACAACTAAATATTCATTAAGTGATTCAAAGGAAAGCAAAATCTTCAAACATTTTTCAGTTTATATAGTGAATGTTTGAGTTTGTAAAGAAGAATACAAACACTGCTATTTTTTTGAACAGTCTAATATTCACTTTTCTTAAATTTTTTTAGAGGAACAACACAAATTTGATATATTTTTCTTCATGTTTTGATTTGGAATAGAATGTGTAGTGTTCCCAATACATTTGTGTGTATGGAAATAAAAGCTATTAGAAGGATTTTGAGCTTTATTCACTTTTTTCAACACACTGCTATTATTTTGAACACAACTGTATATGTGTATCCTCGAAGAGTCTTTGCAAGATGTCCTCTTCATTCAAAAGTTTACTCTCAACAAGAAAAACACTAATATAGTGCAGTATGCCTTTTAGCTATTAACCACCCACACTTAAATAAAACTTACATAGTATAAGTGACTAAATAACCAAACATGTATATTCCTTCACCATCAATGCTCCGAACCTCACCCTTCGGATCATGCACCTTACCAAACTCTGAATATAAACACACATCAAATGGCTCCACAGTTTTCTTTAAAGTTTCATATCTCCAACCTCCTTCCATGTTCCTCACATCACCATAAACTCCGGGTATATGCGATTAAAACAGAGGGCTAATTATTATTATTATTATTATACAGGATTTATATAGCGCCAATGGTTTGCTCAGCGCTTTACATTATAGTGGGAGACAATACGGTAACAATACAGTTCAATACAAGAGGGATTAGAGGGCCCTGCTCCTTGGAGCTTACAATCTAGGAGGGCGGGGTGAGTGGTACAGTAGGTAGTCACTGGGGGGGATGAAGTGGTTGGAAGAGTAGAGGATACCAGAATTAGCAGAGGGTGGGATAGGCTTCCCTGAAGAAAAAGGTTTTCAGTGAATGCCGAAAGGCAAGTAGAGTAGGTGATAATAGATAATGATAGATTGGGGTAGATTGGGGTAGGGAGTTCCAGAGGATAGGTGACACCCTGGAGAAGTCTTGGAGACGAGCATGGGAGGAGGAGATAAGGGAGCTAGAGAATAAGAGGTCTTGCGAAGAGCGGAGTGCACGGTTTGGGTGATATTTAGAGATAAGATCAGTTATGTAAGTTGGGGCAGTGTTGTGGATGGCTTTATATGTCATTGCCAGAGTTTTGAATTTTATCCGTTGGGCAACTGGGAGTCAGTGGAGGGATTGGCAGAGAGGGGTGGCGGATACGGAACGGTTAGTGAGGTGGATGAGTCTGGCAGCAGCGTTCATGATAGACTGGACGGGGGATAGTCTACAATGAGGTAGGCCAATGAGGAGGGAGTTACAGTAGTCGAGGAGTGATATGACAAGGGAGTGAATGAGTTGCTTAGTGGTTTCCGGGGTTAGGAACGGTCGTATCTTGGAGATGTTGCAGAGGTGAAGTCTACATGATTTTGTCAGCGATTGGATCTAGGGCTGGAAGGACAGATGGGAGTCTAAGATTACCCCTAGTACCCTGGTGTGAGGGGATGGACTGAGGATGGTGTAAGCGATGATTATGGTGAAGTCAGTGGGGGTGGCACGGGCAGGGGGGAATACTAGGAGCTCAGTTTTGGAAAGGTTGAGTTTGAGGAAGTGGAGCGCCATCCAGGCCGATATGACGCTTAGTAGGCTAGCGATACGGGTGGAAACTGAAAGGGCGAGGTGAGGGGTAGAAAGATAGATTTGCATGTCATCAGCATAGAGATGGTAGCTGAAGCCGTGGGAGTTTATCAAGTGACCAAGGGAGGAGGTGTAGATGGAGAAGAGAAGGGGTCCAAGGACAGAACCTTGGGGGACCCCTACAGAAAGAGGGAGTGAGGAGGAGGTGGCAGCGTTATAGGTAACACTGAAGGAGCACTGTGATAGATAGGAGGAGAACCAGGAGAGAGCGGAGTCACTGAAGCCAACAGAGTGTCGTTTTTTGAGGAGGAGGGGATGGTCAACCGTGTCAAAAGCCACGGAGAGGTCGAATAGTAGGAGTATTGAATAGTGGCCGTTGGTTTTTGCAGTTAGTAGGTCATTAGAAAGCTTTAGTAGGGCAGTTTCGGTGGAGTGTAGAGGGCGAAAGCCAGACTGTAAGGGGTCGAGAAGGTTGTTGTCAGTGAGGTGGGAGCTCAGACGATTGCAGACTAAGCGTTCTAAGAGTTTAGAGGTGAATGGGAGCAGGGAGATGGATCTAAGATTGTTGAGGTTGGTGGGGTCTAGGGAGGGTTTATTAAGTATGGGAGTGATGTGCGCATGCTTTAGAGGGGGGGAATGTACCTGTAGAGAGGGAGAGATTGAAGATGTGAGTGAGGGAGCATAGGATGGAAGAGGAGGGTGACCGAAGGATAATAGTGCAGCAGTACATAAAACAAGCAGTTTATTCACCTTAACCACTTGACCTCCAGAGGATTTACCCCCCTTAATGGCCAGGCCTCCTTTTGCTACTCGGCACTGCACTAATTCAACTGATAATTGCGCGGTCATGCAATGCTGCACCCAAACAAAATTTATGTCCTTTTTTTCACACAAATAGAGCTTTCTTTTGGTGGTATTTGATCACCTGTACGCTTTTTATTTTTCACGCTATAAACAAAAAAAGGCCAAAAATTTTAAAGAAAAACAATATTTTTTACTTTCAGCTATAAAAAATATATAGTAAACTCAAAGTTGGTTATAAATTTAGGCCAAAATGTATTCTGCTACATGTTTTTGGTAAAAAAAATCCCAATAAGTGTATATTGATTGCTTTGTGTGAAAGTTATAGCGTCTACAAACTATGGTATAGATACTGCAATTTACGCCATTTTTTTGCTATACAGCACTGCGCTAGTTTAACTGACAATTGCGCGGTCATGCAATACGGTACATAAATGAAATTTACATCCTTTTTTCCCCACAAATTGAGCTTTCTTTCGGTGGTATCTGATCGCCTGTGCAGTTTTTATTTTTTTGCGCTATAAAAAAAAAGGCTGACAATTTTGAGGAAAAAAAACAATATTTTGGACTTTTTGCTATAAAACATGTCCAGTAAAAAAAAAATTTAAAAATCATATTTAGTCATAAATTTCTGCCAAAATGCATTCTGCGACATGTCTTTGCTAAAAAAAAACCCAATACGTGTAAATTAATTGGTTTACGTGAAAGTTATAGCGTTTACAAATGGTGGGAAAGATACTGGGATTTTTAGTTTTTTTTATACTAATAATGGCGGCGATCAGCGACTTATGGCGGCGATCGGTGACTTATGGCGGCGATCAGCGACTTATGGCGGGACTGCGGCAAACATTCTGACATTGGGGGGTACTGACTTGGGGTCACTGACATCCCCAGTGACACCAATACGGTGATCAGTGCAAAAAAAAAAACACTGACACTGTACTAATGGCACTGGGGAGGAAGGGGTTAACTTTATTTTTCAGGGAAGGGTTATCTGTGTGAGGGGGAGTGTTTTACTAGGGGGCGGGGGTGTGTACTGGGGACTGGCTGATCGGGAGAGAGAAACACTTCTGTCCCGATCAGCTTGTACTCGAGCTGTCAGGGAACTGACAGAAAGCACAGCTACTGCAGCTGTGCTCTCTGTCACTGATTGCCGCCGATCGCCAGGAGATAGCCGGTAAGGACCGGCTGTGACCCGGCGACTGACATCAGCGGCTGTGATCGGCGGGACAGGTAGGGCGGTGGCGCGCCTCGCATGCGCCCCCTACCTGTTTACAAAACACACATTTTAAAGCGTGGTTTTGCCTGCCCGTGCTGCCCTGCCAACGTATTTATACAGTGGCTGGGCGGCATGTGGTTAAAATGATACTTACAAATAAAATGGACAGAAAGAACCTTCTCTAAGTTGACCACAGCGGTACTTCCAGTTTGCGTCTGACATAACTGCTGATGCGTTTCATCAGCAATCAACTTCCTCATTTGATGTGAACATCAGACACAGCAAGACCAAGTAGAGTCCACTTCTGCACAGAATAGGGACACTGTCCCCCATCTTTACTAATGGACAGTCTCAATATATCAAACAATAATCTAGTACCACTCAAATGTCAATTTCAGATATTACATTTTGGATTATAAAATTGACCACGCAGGCAGTAATTACAGATATTATAAAACACATTGCCCTAAGTAACACAAACATTAGTTAGCATTAGTACAATATTTCACCAATATCAGAATGTATGTAAGAGGAACATGCACCCTCTAGTGGTTAACTTTAAAACAACATCTGATATTTCAATGTAATCTCCTAACTGGTGATTAAAATAGGTAGGGGAACAAACACAGACTCCCTCTAGTAGTCAGTTTTAGATTGACATTTTATTCAATCATAATAGCAACAATAAAAGGATATGTACATACCCCCTCAAGTGGTATATGATATATAGACCTCCTACTTATATGGAATGTACACTGCTCAAAAAATTAAAGGAACACTTTGAAAATACATCAGATCTCAATGGGGAAAATATCATGCTGGATATCTATACTGTTATGGACTGGGTAATGTGTTAGGAACGTAAGGATGCCCTGTCATTTGATGGAAATGAAATTTATCAACCTACAGAGGACTCAATTCAAAGACATCCCAAAAATCAAAGTGAAAAATTATGCAGTAGGTTAGTCCATTTTGCTGAAATTTCATTGCTGAAACTCAAAATGATACTCAATAGTTTGTATGGCTCTCATGTGCTTGTATGCATGCCTGAGAACATCGGGGCATGCTCCTAATAAGACAAAGGATGGTGTCTTGGGGTATTTTCACTCAGATCTAGACCAAGGCATCACTGAGCTCCTAAACAGTCTGAGGTGCAAACTGGCAGCGTCGGATGGGCTGAAACATGATATTCCAGAGGTGTTCTATTGGATTTAGGTCAGGCGAGCATGAGGACCATTCAATGGTATCAATTCCTTCATCCTCCAGGACCCACTGCACCAACGCAGGGTCTAACAATGGGTCCAAGGATTTCATCCGGATACCTAATGGCAGTGAGGGTGCCATTGACTAGCCTGTAGAGGTCTGTGCGTCCCTCCATGGATATGCCTTCCCAGACCATTACTGACCAACCACCAAAACGGTCATGCTGAATGATGTTACAGGCAGCATAATGTTCTCCACGGCTTCTCCAAACCCTTTCACATCTGTCACATGTGCTCAGGGTGAACTTTTGCTCATCTGTGAAAAGCACAGGGCGCCAGTGGAGGATCTGCCAATTCTGGTGTTCAATGGCAATTGCCAATCAAGCTCTATAGTGCCAGGTAGTGAGCACAGGACCTACTAGAGGACATCGGGCCATCAGGCCACTCTCATGAAGTCTGTTTCTGATTGGTCAGAGACATTTACAACAGTGGCCTGCTGGAGGTCATTTTGTAGGGCTTTGGCAGTGCTCATCCTGTTCTTCCTTGCACAAAGGAGCATATACCGGCCCTGCTGATGGGTTAAGGTCCCTCTACGGCCCTGTCCAGCTCTCCTAAAGTAACTGCCTGTCTCCTGGAATTTCCTCCATGCTCTTGACACTGTGCTGGGAGACACAGCAAACATCTGGCAATGGCATGTATTGATGTGTCTTCCTGGAGGAGTTGGATCGGCTGCACAGCCAAATGCAAATCTATTGAAAAACAGTCAAAATTGTTGCCATCTAGTGCACCTGTTGTTAATTTCATTAACAACCCCCTCTGCTACTTAAATAACCAGATCAATATCCCAGGAGTTTAATTGACTTGATGCTTTACTCTGATTAAAAAAATATTCCTTTTAATTTTTTTGAGCAGTGTATAGCCCTCCTACCCTAGTGATCCCTCTAAAAACTACCTTCCTAATCCTTACTCTAGAATAAAGGAAAATACATTTCCCTTCACACACCTACACTGTCTGGTGGTCCTTCATATATATACACATCTGTTTTCTATTAAATAGGCTAAAACTTTACCTCTCACAATTATAAAACCCATCAGAATGTATACACAACCTTTTTCTATTAGGCTAGAACATAAACTCTCTTTATCATAAAACCCTTCAGAATTACAAGTACTCTTAAAATCTCAATCCAAAATAATCAAAATAATAAAATTCTAAAAATTAGACTATAGGTTGTAAATAGTTGTCCACATATTCCCTTTTCCTTGAGTGTATGGAATTAATTCCACAATTGGCCTACCAAGAGGCTTAACATGGCTTTTATGGATTTTAGGTAGAAAGTAAAAGGTTTGAACCTTACAACAAAAGGGAACTAAGTATTATTATCTAGTATACCATTATTTTTGGCTTCACCAACCAGAGAGTTTAGTTCTTTCTTAAATGTTTTTGTGGGATCCCTGTTCAATATTTCATACGTAGCTGTATAACTCAAAATCCTAGTCATCTGCTCCTCATAATCTTTCCTGTCTAGGTGGACCACACCCCCTTCCTTAACAGCTGGTTGTATTACCACATTTTTCTTATTCTCTAAATCCTCTATTCACTTAGTTATAGTATTAGCATCCTTATATTTCTTCATTCCCAGTTCCCTCAGGTCAGAATCTACCATTTGCTTGAAAACTTCTATATTATGACTGAA
This sequence comes from Staurois parvus, assembly GCF_062004578.1. Lineage (NCBI taxonomy): Eukaryota > Metazoa > Chordata > Amphibia > Anura > Ranidae > Staurois > Staurois parvus. The sequence goes on from NW_028317808.1 coordinate 7,055,386, forward strand.
CACAGCAGGGGGATTAAAAATTGACTTATTCCTAAAACCACTATCCACAATTCATTGATTAACACTCATGATTTGCTTTGGTAGTGGGGCCAGATAGGGAGACAAAATATATTTTAATATTATGTTTTCTTACATATTTATTCAGATCAATGCAGGAATGAAACTTATTCAAGACAGTTTTAGGAGAAAAATTAAATCCAAGATCCAATACCTCAGTCTCTTCCTTAGATAAAGAAACCAAAGTATATATGTATATTCCCCTTTCCCTATAATTCTGTCCTCCTTTTTCTGCTGTTATTTTCTTATCCCCCCACTTCACCCCCTGTGTGTTCTTGCATAGGAGTTCCCTTGGGATCTCTCTCTAATCCTCCTCTGTTGTAATATGGGTCCCTCTGGGGTCTCCTCTCCCAGCCCTGATTGTATATCGGGGTCCTCGGTTGATAACCTTGATTGTACATTGGGGTCCTCGGTTGATAACCTGGGGGTCTTCCTTGCCAATCTCTCCAAAAAATATTCCCATTGTTTCCAGGGCTACGATTGTACATTGGGCATTCCCCCTCCACTCCATTAGCTGATGAAATCTATTCTGTACAGTGTCCTAACACTGATAATTTTGTTTCCTAGGTTGTAAACTCCTGTTAGTAACATTATTCCAACCCTGGTTATATGTAGTATCCCCTTGGTTCTCTATAGGTATGGATGATCTAGCTGGAGACAACTCTACTGAAACATTAGGCTCCATGGTAAGCTCTTGCCATTTATACTGTATATCGTGTTCCCTTGGTAATCACACATACCCCTCACATATTTCTTATGTTTTTTCTTTTTAGTTTCCATATCCTTTTTAAACAATTTATCCTGTAACTGTTGCATTAAATCTCCATATTCCTTATTTTCTCTAAAGGATCCAATTTTGCATTATTATCTGTATTTTACTTTCTACCTCTGTTAATTTTCTTTTTTTATTGCAATTAACATTTCCAACAATTCCCTTTAGCAAAAAAAGTTTTCCATTCTTTCAGGGTTTCATAATCAGCCAAAGCGTCTTGGCGTGATATTATCTGTAAGATACTTTTCAAATGTAACAATACCATAATTGTTTTTCCATAACATAACCTATTCTTTTAAAATTAGTTTCTAAATGATCACGTGTGGGCATTTGGGTGACACTAAAAACTTCCTCTAAGTTCACTTTTGTATTATTCACAAAATTAAATACATCCATTGTAATGGTCAATAAATATCAAATGTCTTTTTCTTTTTCCGTGGCTGCTATATAAAACACACCAAACTCATAGGCAATGTATTTCCAGCTGCTGGATATTTTAATACCCTTTGACACTGTTTAGTTACTCTGTTATGTATGTAAGATTTTCACTAATAGTACAGTAATTATGACGTATATTGTGCTTACAATAATTGGAGACTGCATACTGCATTTATAGTATGTATATAGGCTTAGCTTCCTTTTACCCATGCACCTTTAAACCATGCCCACTATTCAGTGCAATTGAGCCATGAACAATTTTTGCCACTACTCTATGCTCACTGCAGGCATTCTTCTTTTCTACGTGTCTCTCTTTCTTACGTTCCAAAGTTGAGAGACATGCCATGTATAGTAGCTCTAACAATGCATCTACACAAGGCCCTAATACAAGGGTGTCCAGCCTTCTGACTTTCCTGTGCAACATTTTTCTTAGGCCACATCTGTTTGCTAAGTATAAATGCATTTTAAAAAAAAAATCAACATTTTTAAGCAAGTTTACGACTTTGTGTTGGGCCACATTCATAGTTATCTTGGGCCACGTGTGGCCTGTGGGCCACAGGTTGGACAGCCTACCCTAACAGATGAAAAGGTGGGTAAGACATGTTAGGAAGGGCACTATCAGGGGCGGACTGACAACTCATGGGGCCCCCGGGCAATAGGGGATCATGGGGCCCCTGTTTCCTTGCCCAAACTCACAAATGCCTATGAAAAAGGTACCAGGGGCATCTCATGGGGCCCCCTACTGACCCCGGGCTCTTGGGCAGTGCCCGAGTTTCCTAATGGTCAGTCCGCCCCTGGGCACTACGGTGCTGAAAAGGTGCATGATTGTGGTGTAACTATGCCCCCACCATGGATCTTTGCTCGCTGACTATAAGGTCTTTTTCACACTGGCAACAGAAACCTGAATGTATATACATTTAGAGGATATTTCTAAAGGCATTTATACACAGGTTTCATCAGTATCATTTAAATGCATCCTTTACCTATCTTTGGGTGCAGTCAATTTAGCTGTATTTAGAGAAAATAAAATTATCCATGATCCAATTAGCACCTCTAAACATAGTGTGACAGGAGGTCAGGAGGAACTAAGGGATGTGTCCAGGATGGGAGGTATGTTTGTCTCAGGTTCATGCTTTACACAGACTGTTTCTCCTGTTGTGCTGTGTAGTGAGTCTGTTTGGCTCACTGATGATGTAATGAGCTCAGCTGTAGCAGGTTAAGGGCTCTAGGCTCTATAAAACTCCCAGGCTGCTTAGGGAGAATGTGCCAATCTGGAACCAGTTTGCTGTGCAGGACAGACTGGGGACCAACCAACCCTGCAGTGTGAGTAAATCTGTGTGATTTTGGACTGTGTGAACCCCCTGTGTCTGAGCAGCGATAGGCTGTATCCAGACAGGCAGATAGGAACCTGTGTTTGTAGTTAGATGCCCAGTGTGGCAAGGCTTTATTTTCTGTTTGTATTTGTTTTGCTGTTTTTGGATATATGCACTGTGTGTTCACCAGACTTGTAAATAAAGCACCACTTTCTTCACCAAGATCCTGCTGTCATGCTGAGCCTCTTTCACGGTGTTCTGACTTATCCAGGCGGTCAAGAACAACCCACTACTGGGCTAATCCCTCACAATAGCTAAACACATGTAAACATGGCTTCAACCATCTCCCACTCAGTCTATTATAATAATACTGCCAGATGGGAGCAGTTTTAACTTTGGAGGATGTGATATGACATCCTCCCATTTGTGTGCCTTGTGCAGTGTGAGGCTATCTATGATGGACCAAGAGGAAGACTGATCACTGTAACAGGCCGGCCCTGGTACCATGTGATCTCTGTCACCAATCACACAATGGCTTTTATTCTTAGCCATTCATTGTGTACTATTGTGATCTCTGTGAATGGCCACAGTGATCACATGGCACAGAGAAAATCGCAGTAGATCTGTACCATGTGATAGCTGTGGCCAATCACAGTTATCACAATTGTACATAATGGCCCACTAATGGATACTTTTCATAAAAATGATTGTTTATAACAGTGATGATCGTTGTAATAAGCAAGCATAGTGAATACAAAATCCTGATCACCGCTCCAGAGCAGTGTGTGTGGCACTGTACTGTTCTGGTCACAGTATGTAAAAAAAAGTGTTACAAATTGAAAAAAATATTAAAAATGTTTTCATGTTGAGTTTTTTGAAGTTGTAATCGCCACCATGCCCCATACCAGTGTCTTAATCACCGCCATACCCCATACCAGCGTCCTGATTACCGTCATACCTCATACCAATATCCTGATCACTGTCATACCCCATACCAGAGTCCTGATCACTGCCATACATCATACCAGCATCCAACATTTTAGTGTCTCAACTGATCAATGTTCAAATATATATACAGTTGCAAGAAAAAGTATGTGAACCCCTTGGGATTACGTGGAGTTTTGCATGAAGTGGGCATAAAATGTGCTCTGAACGTCATCTAAGTCACAACAATAGAAGAACACAGTCTGCTGAACATAATACTACACAAACATTAGATGTTGCCATGGTTCAATTGCGCATAACATGTAAACATTCACAGTGCAGGGAGGAAAAAGTATGTGAGGCCCTAGCTTAATGACGTCTCCCAGAGCTAATTGGAGCCAGGAGTGAGCCAACCTTGACTCCAATCAGTGGGATGATATTGGATGTGTTGCTGACAGCTGTCCTGCCCTTAAAAAACACACACCTGTTTTGGCTTTACTGGTTTCAAGAAGCACTGTCTGATGTGAACCATGCCTCGCAGAAAAGAGCTCTCAGAAGACCTACGATCAAGAATTGTTGACTTGCATGAAGCTGGAAAGGGTTACAAAAGTATCTCCAAAAGCCTTGATGTTCATGTGTCCACGGTAAGACAGACTGTCTACAAATGGAGAAAGTTTAGCACTGTTGCTACTCTCCCTAGGCGTGGTCATCCTGTAAAAATGACTGCAAGAGCACAGCGCAGAATGCTGCATGAGGTAAAGAAGAATCCCAGAGTGTCAGCTAAAGACCTACAGAAATCTCTGGCACATGCTAACATTTTTGTTGACACATCTACAATAAGGAAAACATTAAACAAGAATGGAGTACATGGGAGAACACCACGGAGGAAGCCATTGCTGTTCAAAAAGAATATTGCAGCACATTTGAAGTTTGCAAAAGAGCACCTGGATGTGTCCACAGCACTACTGGCAAAATATACTGTGGACAGATGAAACCAAGATTGAGTTGTTTGGGAAGAACACACAACACTATGTGTGGAGAAAAAAAGGCACAGCACACCAACATCAAAACCTCATCCCCACTGTAAAACATGGCGGAGGGAGCATCATGGTTTGGGGCTGCTTTGCTGCCTCAGGGCCTGGACGGATTGTTGTCATTGATGGGAAAATGAATTCCAGAGTTTATCAAGACATTTTGCAGGAAAACGTACGACCATCTGTCCTCCAACTGCAGCTCCGCAGAGGATGGGTGATGCAACAGGACAATGACCCAAAGCATACAAGTAATTCAACAAAACAATGGCTGCAATAGCACAGAATACGCCTTCTGGAGTGGCCCAGTCAGAGTCATGACCTCAACCCGATTGAAATGCTGTGGCATGACCTTAAGAGAGCGATTCACACCAGACATCCCAAGAATATTGCTACACTGAAACAGTTTTGTGAAGAGGAGTGGTCCAAAATTACTCCAGATCGTTGTGCAGGTCTGATCTGCAACTACAGGAAACGTTTGGTTGAGGTTATTGCTGCCAAAGGAGGGTCAACCAGTTATTAAGTCCAAAGGTTCACATACTTTTTCCTCCCTGCACTGTGAATGTTTACATGTTATGTGCAATTAAACCATGGCAACATCTAATATTTGTGTAGTATTATGTTCAGCAGACTGTGTTCTTCTATTGTTGTGACTTAGATGACGTTCAGAGCACATTTTATGCCCACTTCATGCAAAACTCCACGTAATCCCAAGGGGTTCACATACTTTTTCTTGCAACTGTACCATCGTTTGTAGACTCTATAACTTTCACACAAACTAAACGATATACACAGTTTTGGGTATTTTTACCCCAAAAATGTAGCAGAATACATATTGGCCTAAATGTATGAAGATAAAATTATTTATTTGCAAAATTTTGTAACAGAAAGCAAAGAATATTATTTCAAAATGTTTGGTATTTTGTTTATTTATATAGCAAAAAATAAAAAAACCCAGTGGTGATCAAGTACTACCGAAAAAAATATCTATTTGTGTGAAAAAAAAAATGACAAAAATTTCACATGGGTACAGCGTTGCATGAATTGTCATTCAAAGTCTGACAGCTCTGAAAGCTGAAATTTGGCCTGGACTGGAGAGGTAGAAAGTGTACAAACTTGAAGAGGTTAAAAGTTTGCTAAATCATAAAAGTGAAAAAAATGTGCAAAACATCTAATTATGAACTTGCACACTGCAAAAACAAAGCATGATACATAGGATAATATACTTTCCATAGTGACCATTCATATTTCATACATAATTCTTTTTGAAGTCAGAACAATGAAATATAATTTCGGATTGTTCTCTATGGATTCATGTCACTCGTAAATAATTGTGTGCCTTATATGGGATCCATATGTGGTGGACTACTGCTGTTATTTTTAATATCTGAATCTCTCGTGTTGACACAAATGCAGAATTGCAGAATGGTGTTCAGGTGGTTCTTAAGGGAGGTTTTTTAGCCTTAATGTGTTCTCTGCAATAAGGTAAAAAACCTTCTGTATGCAGCTCACAAGATTGGGAGTGAGGTTTGGTGATGTCACCACTGTATTGCTTGTTGGAGAGGAATCTGTACTTCATGCAGGGGCGGACTGACAACTCATGGGGCCCCCGGGCAATAGGGGATCATGGGGCCCCTGTGTCCTTGCCCAAACTCAAAAAAGCCTATGAAAAAGGTACCAGGGGCATCTCATGGGGCCCCCTACTGAGTTTCCAAATGGTTAGTCCGCCCCTGACTTCATGCATCTTCCTGCATTTGCTTGATTTGCTCTGTGGATCTGAACTTCTCATGAACCTCTTGTGATACTTTTTGCATATTCAACCAACAGTTATCTGCTCACCTGTTGTCAAGAGGTGCAGCTATGAAATGAGGAAGCAACACATTGCCTGTAACAATATTGCTGCCTTAGAACATGGATACAAAAGCAGCACAAGACGCAGTAAGTCGTAATGTGAAAAAGACCAGCTATAATGATACCACGGGCAAGTTGGTGACTAGTCCTCTGCTCATTGCCTGCCTTTTTTGACACAATTTCTGCAATTTAGATCCTGTTCATCTTTTATTAAATATGTATTGTATAATCTATATCACATACCGAACTCTATTGACTGCTACACTGAAAACCAAGGGAGTACTTTCATAATCAAGAACACTTCTTTCAACATCTGCTGTTGCTCTTCTCTTGTTAGCTAAGCCATTCAGAGCTCAGAGGTGATTTAAGAAAACATCATTGCTATTTAAACAAAATTAAAGTGAGTCTTCTTTTACTATAAATTGAAATTCTGACCTAATTCTTCTTAAAGTTGTTCATGCTGAAAGCATACTTATTGGTTCAAAGTGATTCCCAGTTTCAAGGCCTAAACTAGGATGAACCTATTTATTTGCTCAAAGGGAACATTTGCAAATGTATTAGCTTGAAACAAAGTTTTGCACCATTTCTATGTTCTAATGTTATGTAACAGAGAGCCCCATGTAAGCTTGCATGCTCTCCTCTCTTTGGAGTTGATTTACTCAGGCTCCATGCACACCAGCTTAAATAAAATACTGCTCCTAGAGGAGTTTGGCATTTTGCTTGTTGAAGCAACTAATGTTATCCTATGCTTCCATGCACATTAGGTAGTCTAGAGGCGTTTTTAATGCTCAACGTTTTGAGGAAGAAAAAAGAAACCTTCTGTTTTGCAATTTTGAGAGTGTTTTCCTGGCAGAAAAAAACCCTAACTTTTTCTAAAAACTGCTAAATTCTCCTAAATACTTCTAAACACTAGTACAAAAAAACACTCACAATTAGCATTTTATTTCTGCCAAAAGCACTGGTGTTTTTTAAGCCAATGTGCATAGAACCTAAAACCGGAGCATGCAGAATCTAATGCAGTGCTGCATAGAAACCAATCAGCTTCCAGATTTTTTTTTGCAGGTGTTCCTTCCATATAATGAGGTTGAGAAAGGCTGTAATATACTGGTCACTGATGTAGAAGATACTGTCAATCTTCTACTTCAATGTTCTCCAAACTATGGCCGGTGAGCCAGATGCGGCCCTTTGCCTGCCCTTATCCAGCCCTTGGGGCACTGATACAAGACACTATTTCTCTCACTGACACTACCAAGGGGGCATAATTCCTGCTACAGACATCAACATGCACTATTCCCCCAATTGACACCTACAATGGGGCACTATTCCTCATGTTTACCCCAACAATTGGGCCCTATTCCTCTCACTGAAACAAACCATGAGCCACTAATCCTCCCACTGACACTAACAATGAGGCACTATACTTCCCACTGACACCAACAATGGGGCACTATTTCTCAACTTACACCAAGAATAGGGCACTATTCCTCTCCCTAATGCTAAAGATGTATTGTTTACTCCCAATGACGCAGGACAATATCTACTCCCAGTGGCCGCAGTCCAGCCCCCCTAAAGTCTAAAAGCCAGTAAACTGGCACTTTGTTTAGAAAGTTTGGAGACCCCTGTTCTACACGCAGATCAGAAACTCAGTTGTTAAACTGACAGTGTGGTCAAGTGACTTCGCACGGAAAAGAGTAAGAACATTGTAGGATGTACAAGGTAGGAGCTTAATTCAAGTCCTGAAGGGTGGACCTATATAGGGAGATTTAATAAAACTGGTGCACTAAGAATCGGGTGCAGCTGTGCATAGCATCGGCTTCCAGGTTTTATTGTCAAAGCTTAATTGAACAAGCTGAAGTAAGAAGCTGATTGGCTACCATGCACAGCTGCACCAAATTTTGCAATCTCCAGTTTTAGTAAATCAATCCCTTTGTCTTTTCCCCATCTATTCCTATCAGGAAGGGTTGTGTCCAAGGATTCATATCAAAGCATAGGAGAATTATTTGAGAACCTAACTGTAAGTAAAATTTCTCTAAAGTTGCATGATAAAAATAACTTTCTAAAATCCTCCAAACAGCAAGATATGTAAAATATGTCTTCAAAACAGACCAGGGTAAAACTGAATCCTTGCAAGATCCTTTTGACGAGGTTCTCTTGTGAGTTACTAACTACAAAAAGTACAATTTTTTTTTTTTTCTTTTTCTTTTTTGTTCTCTGTTAATGTGATTTTGTTTTATTTGAATGTTAGACTGAATACTTTTAGAGCAACTAGTCAACAGTGGCACTTCAGTCACTTTGCACTATGAATTGAATACATATTTGTAATAGTAAAATAATCTCTCAAAAATCTCACAAAGAGAACAGATGGATATGTAACATATAACTTGTAAATCCAGGCCTAAGACTCTGATTTTAAACTCCACAACTTGCAGAGGATTGTGAAGAGGATGTATCACATCTCGGGGCACTCCCTGAATCTAACAACACTATGGTTCATTAGTACATAACTGGGGTTCTAGTGCCAGCTGTCTATTGTGGAACTTGGAGAATGGATGCTCTAGTCAAGGAAATACAACCGTTGTAAAGCAGTTTTAATTAATACAACCTGTATCTAAAATATTTTTTTTCTTTTACAATCCCTGTCCTTTATTACATCAGTGTCATTCATCCAGTATGAATGCTTTACCCTGGGTGACTTCTATTCTTTAAAGCTACAGTTATATCTTTAGATGTTCTAAACTCTTAAAAGTGAACTCCACTTTTGCGAAAAATGAAAAATGGCTTTTCAAAATGGGCTTGGTCCAGGGCCCTTTGTGCAGTCGATGCTACAGGGAACATGGAGATTGTATACATCTATTGTGGTACTGTCTCAAACTTCATCTCTACTGGGAGGGAGTAGTGAATACCTTAAACAGAGCATTCACATCCAATATACAGGTTGACCCAAAATAGTGTATCCTGGGGATATCGGACTCTATTGCAGTGCAAGAACACCCTAGAGGGGCTATTTCTAGAGCCCTATTTCAGGCCGGTAAGCTCATTTTAATACATTGGAAATCCAAAAACCCACACACTAACTGAATGGATGCTGGTGATGCCCTTCAGCTAGAGCGCTATATATTCCAGCACAGAGGCTGCCTAGACATTGGCATCCCCCATTGGCTCCTGTGGGGTGAGGTCAAGCCATGCTATGTGTCTATAGACACATACAGCCCTGCTGGGAACCAAACCCGCAATCAGTTTGCTATGGGAGCAGACACAGAAAAGGGAGTCTTTATCTGATTATTTATTAATAAGCATGCAGGGCCAATTGTTTCAAAATGTTGTTTTTTTTTCTGTTCATATGTTATACATTATTACCTGCTGATCTTGCCAGTTTTTTCATTGCATCTGACTTTTTGTTAGAAGGTGACAACGGTAAATCACCAACTCCCAATGTAATGTAAGGTTGTCACCCTTGTGTGTATGCTCCTGCACTAAAGCTACAGCAGATGTACCCCAGTCCCACAGTCCATGCCCCTTGCAGTGTCCATCAGTGCTTAAGTGACAACGGCTGGCCAATGTGTATAGGGATTGACTGAATATTAGAAGAGGAGCCTGCTGACATGATTTTTAAATTGTCAGCCTTACCTTAACATTTTCATCAAAACTTAAAAATAGGAATGTGAATGGAGATTATAATTTTAAAGGGATAAAGCAGCATGCACATAAGGATAGTCTGGAAAACACATTTAAATATTTCAAGTATACAGGTGTACCTTGGTTTACAAATGCCTCAGTTAACATAATTTTTGGTTTACGAATGAAAATCCATTGAAAATAATGCAACGGTTTACAAATGTTTTAAGAATTTTTTTTGCAATACGAAGTGCATGTTGGTGCTGATTTTTAAATGCAATTGCCGGCTTTTTTTTTTTTTTTTCTTCACTATAGCTCACAGAATTAGCTGTCACTTTCCCTGGAGTTAAAGGAAATTTTTGTTTCTTTTAACTTGGGGAAATAAACTAAAAGGAAACGTTCTTTCTTTTAGCTGGGGGAAAATGACAGCTGAATCTCTGAGCTATAGTGAAGAAAACAAAAGCAGTAATTACATTTAAAAACCAGCACCATAATAAATAAAAAAAAAAAAAATGGCATGGGGTTCCCCCTCCTATCCATGCCAAGCCCTTCGGGTCTGGAATGAATTTTGAGGGAAACTCCCATGCCAAAATTAAAAAAAAAAAATGGTGTGGGTTTTCCCCCCAAAACCATACCAGACCCTTCTCCGAGCATGCAGGTCAGCCCCTCCCGAACCATGCCAGGCCACATGCCCTCAACAGGGGGGAGTGCTTTGGGGCAGGGGGGCTCCCCCCTAGCACCTTGTCCTCATGTTGATGGGGACAAGGGCCTCTTCCCCACAGCCCTGGCTGGTGGTTGTGGGGGCCTGCGGGCAGGGGGCTTATCGGAATTTGGATGCCCCCTTTAGCAAGGGTGCCCCCAGATCCCGCCCCCCCCATGTGAATGAGTATGAGGTACGATGTCCTCATATCTAAGTGGAAATACAGATGACCCCACTCCTGATGCATGAAGGTAGTGATGTTCTTTAGGGCATTTGTTAAACAGTGCTGTATAGCACATGGAAATGGGAGTTGTTTTCATATTGGCTTTTAATAAAGTTTCAAAAGGTTTTAATGCTATGCAAGCGTCTTCTTCCTTATATTTTCTTAGTTTCTACCAAAGTGAGAGCCTGTACACTGGAAGAGGATAAAAGAGTAAAATGAGAGTGGATCCAACTATAACGTGAATTTTAACCAACTTAGAGATAAGTGATCAATACTATCTGGTAAGTGCTTATCTCTAAAGCCAGCCATAGAGCAGCAGTGACCGGTTGAGATTCAATCCAGCTACAGTATGGGCAGTCCATCCATCAATCAACTTGGGTACAACCAGCTTTTCTGTCCCGCATCTAAATGTGTCCCATCCTTTTATCTGCAAACTCCACCCCTTCCTCTTTAGGCCCCACCTCTTCCTATTAGAGCTCCGCCCGCTGACAACGATGGGGCGCTATTCCTCCCACTGACACCAATGATGGGGCACTATTCCTCCCACTGACACCAATGATGGGGCACTATTCATCCCACTGATACCAATGATGGGGCACTATTCCTCCCACTGACACCAATGATGGGACACTATTCCTCCCACTGACACCAATGATGGTGTCCCATCATTAGTGTCAGTGTGTGAGGAATAGTGCCCCATCATTGGTGTCAGTGGGAGGAATAGTGCCCCATCATTGGTGTCAGTGGGAGGAATAGTGCCCCATCATTGGTGTCAGTGGGAGGAATAGTGCCCCATCATTGGTGTCAGTGGGAGGAATAGTGCCCCATCATTGGTGTCAGTGGGAGGAATAGTGCCCCATCATTGGTGTCAGTGGGAGGAATAGTGCCCCATCATTGGTGTCAGTGGGAGGCCCGGAGGCCCACTTGGGACAAGTGAGGGGCAGTGGGACAGGAGGAGCGCAGAAGGATAGGTGAGGGGAAGTGGGACAGGAGGAGCACAAAGGGACAGGTGGGGGGCAGCATGACAGGGGTCATGGGACAAAATCGGGGCAGCGGGACAGGAGGAGTGCAGAGGGACAGGATTGGGGCAGTCGAACATGAGGAGCACAAAGGGACAGGTGAGGGGCAGTGGGACAGGAGGAGCACAGAGGGACAGGTGAGGGGCAGTGGGACAGGAGTGTAGAGGGAGAGATGGGGGGCAGCGTGACGGGGGGGCATGGGACAGGATCGGGGCAGCGGGACAGGAGTAGCGCAGTGGGACAGGTGAGGGACAGTGGAACAGGTGAGGGGCAGTGGGACAGGAGGAGCGCAGAGGGACAGATGGGGGGCAGCATGACGGGGGGGAATGGGACAGGATCAGGGCAGTGGGACAGGAGGAGCACAAAGGGACAGGATCAGGGCAGTGGGACAGGAAGAGCACAGAGGGACAGGATCGGGGCAGTGGGACATGAGGAGCGCAAAGGGACAGGTGAGGGGCAGTGGGATAGGAGGAGCACAGAGGGACAGGTGTGGGACAGGAGGAGCATAGAGGGACAGATGGGGAGCAGCGTGATGGGGGGGGGCATGGGACAGGATCAGGGCAGTGGGACAGGAGGAGCGCAGAGGGACAGGATCGGGACAGTGGGACAGGAGGAGCACAGAGGGACATTATCAGGGCAGTGGGACATGAGGAGCGCAGAGGGGCAGGATCGGGGCAGTGGGACAGGAGGAGCGCAGAGGGACAGGATCGGGGCAGTGGGACAGGAGGAGCACAAAGGGACAGGATCGGGGCACTGGGACATGAGGAGCACAGAGGGACAGGATCGGGGCAGTGGGACATGAGGAGCGCTAAGGGACAGGTGACGGGCAGTGGGACAGGAGGAGCACAGAGGGACAGGTGAGGGACAGTGGGACAGGAGGAGCGTAGAGGGACAGATGGGGAGCAGCGTGACGGGGGGGGGGGCATGGGACAGGATCGGGGCAGCGGGACAGGAGTAGCGCAGTGGGACAGGTGAGGGGCAGTGGGACAGGAGGAGTGCAGTGGAACAGGTGAGGGGTAGTGGGACAGGAGGAGCACAGAGGGACAGATGGGGGGGCAGCATGACGGGGGGGCATAGGACAGGATCAGGGCAGCGGGATAGGAGGAGCGCAGAGGGACAGGTGGGGGGCAGTGAGGTCAGACGGGTGGTAGTGGAGACAGGTGGGACAATGTGGGGGACAGGAGGGGGAAGTGGAACAGGTGTGGGGCAGGGTGACATGTGGGGGCAGGGGGCAGTGTGATGGATGGGGGGGGGTGTATCAGGGGATAGTGAGACAGGACCGAGGGAGCACCAGTCCTCCAAACACTTACCTGTCCAGCAACGGCTCCTCCAGATAGTGTCAGGATCTCCAGGTGCCTGTGTCCCTTCTCCCCCAGGATCTGCGGCGGCGGCTGCAAAGGAGCGGGCGGGCTCCCCCCCCCCTGACCTTATCCTCTTTTGCTTCCTCCTTCTGGCCTTCCGGCACATCCTGGCACTTACAGCGGGCCCCGCCCCTCACGCGCTCCGAGCGCACACCGGGAATCCACCCACCACTCCGCTCTCCTCTGTAGCCGGTGACATGCGTAGATGCGTCAGGGGGACAGATCTTCATGGGGGGACAGATCTTGCTGCTACACCAGTCCCTCAGCCATGGTGGCCCTGCCCCTGTCCCTTTCCTATGGAAGTATCCCTTCCGTGGGAAAGGGGGGAGCGACACTGCCGCCATGCCGCCCCCCTGAAAAGTGCTGCTACAGGCAAATGCCTAGTTTGCCTCGAGGCAAATATGCCCCTGCCAGCAGCTATAGCTGCTAACAATAAACATTGTGTTCTCCCGGCAGGGATGGATCCCCACTCCCCCGCAGGAAGGATTCCCCCCTCAAAACTGATTGTGAGTGTTTTTCTTCCCTGCAACCCAGGAAAGAAAATTGTATAACCACTTGCCTACTGGGCACCTATACCCCCTTCCTGCCCAGGCCAATGTCCAGCTTTCAGTGCTCTCACACTTAATGACAATTACTCATTCATTCAACACTGTACCCATATGAAATGTACACCATTTTTTTCACACAAATAGACCTTTCTTTTGGTTATATTTAATCACCACTAAGGTATTTTGCGCTTAAAAAAAAAAACTTGTTGTTTTAAATGCGCTTTTCTTAGTTTCTGTTAAAAAAAATTTGAAATTAGTACTTTTTCTTCATAAATGTTAACAAAATGTATACTGATCCATTTCTTTGGTAAAAATAACCCAAATCGGTGTATATTATTTGGTCTGTGTGAAAGCTATAGAGTCTACAAGCTATGGTACCAATCACTGAAAATCGATCACACCCCATCACACCTGATGTATTGATGGCCTATCTCATTTCTTGAGACCCTAACATGCCATGACAGTTCAAATACCCACCGCACAACCCCTTTTTGGAAAGTAGACATTCCAAAGTATTTAGTAAGAGGCATGATGAGTTTTTGAAGTTTTATTTTTTCCCAAAATCCTTTGGAAAATGAAGAATTTTTTTTCACAATTCTCATATTAACAGGTTATTCATCACACACGGCATAGGCATAATTGCAACTACACCCCAAAACACATTCTGTTACTCCTGCTGAGTATGGTGATAAAACATGTGTGAGACGTTTCCACAGCCTGACCACATAGAAAGTCCCAACATGCAAGGAGCACCATCAGGTGTTCTAGGGACATAAATTGCACAGCAATATCTTGACTACCTATTACAAGTTTGAAGGCTCTGAAGCACCAGGTTAATGGAATTCCCCACAACATATATTCCTCAACATATATTCTATGAGGCATAATGAATCTTATAAACACATCATTTATTTCCCCACATGTGTTCGGAAAAAGTGGAAATCAAATGAAAACATTTTTTTGTACACAAAGTTGTCCATTTGTAAGATATTTCTAGCACAGCATGTAAATGCCAAAAAATACACCCCAAAAAACATTCTGCTACACCTTCTGAGTATGGTGTTACCACATGTGTGAGATTTTTTCACAGCCTGGCTACATACAGAGGCCCAGCATCCGAGTAGTACCTGGGTGCTGATGAGGGTGCACTGGTGGGTGCTGATGAGGGTGCACTGGTGGGTGCTGATGAGGGTGCACTGGTGGGTGCTGATGAGGGTGCACTGGTGGGTGCTGATGAGGGTGCACTGGTGGGAGCTGATGAGGGTGCACTGATGGGAGCTGATAAGGGTGCACTGATGGGTGCCGAAGAGGCTGCACTGGTGGGTGCTGATGATGGTGCACTGGTGGGTGCTGATGAGCGTGCACTGGTGGGTGCTGACAAGGCTGCTCTGATGTGCACTGATGAGGCTGCACTAATGGTCACTAATGAGGTTGCACTGTTGAGGTTGCACTGATGTGCACTAATGCACTTCACTGATAAGCTGGCACTGATGTGCACTGATGAGGAGCACTGACAGGGTGCTGATGTGGATCCACTGATAGGGTGGCACAGATGTACACTAATAAGATGCAGTGATGAGGAAGCACTGATGGGCACTGATGGACACTGTAGGGCACTGATGCACACTGTAGTGCACTGATATGCACTGATAAGCACTCAATGATGAGCACTATAGGGCACTGATAAGGCACTGCTGTATACTGATAAGCTGCAGCGATAAGGCAGCACTGATAGTCACTGATGAGCACTGCAGGGCACTGGTGGACACTTATTAGCTCTCACTGATGACCACTATAGGGCACTGATGACCACTATAGGGCACTGATGAGGCACTGATGAGCACTGGGGAGGCGCTGATGGGCACTACAGGGCACTGATGGGCACTATAGGGCACTGATGAGGCACTGATGGGCACTATAGGGAACTGGTGAGGTGCTGATGGGCACTATAGGGCACTGATGAGGCAATAATGAGCACTGTAGGGCACAGTACAGAAGAAAAGCTCACTGTGTAGCAACCGAGGAGAGAGCCACCCGGGGCGTGACCCTGCTTTATTTACAAAGTGATCACTCATCCATTGGACAGAGCGATCACATGGTAAAGGGCTGTGATCGTGATTGGCCATTTACCTCACTCTGTGATGTTTTTATTTAGCATATTAAGTAGGAAGCAGACCTTATACATCTTCCACTTGTGTCTACTCTCAGCCTTTCAATTAATTGCTTATATGACTCTTTTTCCAGTCTTGTCTTGAAGTGTAAAAATGTATGTACACATGTTCCAATCACTTTAGTTTACTGCCCTAGGGTTCCGCTACTTAATGGTTATTTTTTTTTTAACTTACATGTATTGGGTATGTATTTCCTGCATGAAAGCCTTTAATGGTTTAGAAGCTGTCTCTATTACTCACAAGTAGTTTTTATTATTATTATTATTATTATAATACAGGATTTGTGTAACGCTAACCATCTGCATAGTGCTTTACAATGTAAATGGGGACAGTACAGTTAAAGTTTATAAAAAAAAAAAAAAACTAAGTGGAACTTCTAATAACAGTAATAGTTATTTTTATCATATTCTTTCAAGTTTTTTTAATCTATTAAACCATCAGCATTTCTTGATCTTAACACACTGAGCACAGTAAATAACCATTATGAAACTATATGGTAAAATTCTTACCCCAGCTCTTGCAGTTTATAGCTCTCAATGTTGCTGGATTGTGCTCTCTGTGTTGCTTTCCTGAACTTCTGGTCTTCACAGCAAAGAGTTAACAGTGTCAGTCTGGTAGCTAATGGAGAAGGAAGAAGAGGATCAGGGAAGTGCCTTGCCATTCTAGGCTATGGGACTATGTGTTTCTATTGATGCACACAGTGTAGAAGACACAACTCTAGTTCCTGTACGCAAGATGGCTCCATAGGATGCTGCAATGAAAGGAAACACTCTGAAACAGGAGACCTTGAAAGACAATTATGGCAGCAGCTTAAACAAGAAAATAGCAAGGAATAAAGACACAAAAGATGCATCCAAAGTAAGTGATTAAATCAGCTGCTGAAAGTGTTTAAAAAACTGCTTTTATATAGCCACTATCATGATTTTATTGACTGCACAATTAACCACTTTGGGGAAAATGGGGCAGGTAAATCTTCCCAGTGAAAATGTGTTCATATACAGTGAATAGATCACCACCATAGAATGTTTGGTAAATATCACATGCACTAATTTATAAATGTATCCCTTTAGATTGCTAAGAGAAAATCATGCATGATCTCTCTTAAGCCCAGGGGCAGACTGACCATTTGGAAACTCGGGCACTGCCCGAGGGCCCGGGGTCAGTAGGGGGCCCCATGAGATGCCCCTGGTACCTTTTTCATAGGCTTTTTTGAGTTTGGGCAAGCACACAGGGGCCCCATGATCCCCTATTGCCCGGGGGCCCCATGAGTTGTCAGTCCGCCCCTGCTTAAGCTGTCTCTATTTTGTATTACAGATGACTTTAAGCCTGGGTTCACACTGATGCAGTGCGGAATTTGCAGCATTTTCTGTGCAAGTTCCGCACCGCATCACAATCGCACCTCCTTCATGCGAACCGCTGCAGGTGTGTATGTTAAGTTAACAACATCCTGAAATTGGTCCGCAAAATGCGGTGCGATGTGCAGAATTGTATTGCATAGGTGTGAATACCCATGCTATCTGATTCTAGTGCGGACCAAAAAAGGGTCCTGCACCTTTATGGTGTGGATGAGGTGCAATTTGAGCCATACAAAATATATGGCTCCAATCGCACCGCGCACAATTTGCATATAATTTGCACAGGGATGTGGTGCAGTTCCTGAGCGAATCACATGCAATACACCGCATCGCACAAGTGTGAACCCAGTCTGAGTGCACTCATACTCTGAATTAGTCCATAAAAATTGCAGTGATTTTGTTTAACCTCCCTAGCGGTATGATTATTTCAGATTTTTGGTGCTGAAAGCGGTACCATTATTTTGCAAGGAAATATGTCCTTTTTTTTATTGTAGGCCTGTAATTTTTAGGAATAACTCACTGAAATCTGTCCGAACAAGAGTCTAGTAAACATTCCGGATATGATAAAACTTGAAACACGAAATCATAAATTATAATTTAATAAATAATAATATAATAATTTAATTCAATAATATAATCAAACCAAAAACACTGAAATTTGAAATACAGCGCCAAGTTCGCACATCACTGAGCAAAGTCGCAGAATCGTTTTCAGTGTCTGATGGCAAATTTCCCCACGAATCATTATCACTCAATTCTGCAAGTGGTTCTGATTTACTATCGCTGTTCTCTAGCTGGTCTAAAACCGATTTTGACCTAAAGGGACGCTTTTTGGACGCCATGGACTTTTCCCAGTTTCCAGGCAGAAAGAACAGTAAAAATGAAGGCAGGGCACAGGACAAAGCACTAGGGACAAAATGTATGTGGAATGCTTTGAAACAGCAATGTTTTGCTATGTAATAATCATTTTTTAAAACTTTCAAATTTGCCGCCGCTGCCGGGGCCCGTACCTTCTGACGGCACAGGGACCAGAACACGGAAGCTGGATGCCGGCATTGGCCTGAGGAGATGGCCGGGGACGCTGCAGGGGGGAGTGAAGGACAAGGTAAGCGCTGCAAGGAATTCCTGAGCAACGCTGCATGGTAAGCCGGAGTGTAGCTCGGGGATACCGCTTGTGGTTCTGAAATTTTACCCCGAGCTACACTCGGGAATACCACCAGGGAGGTTAAAATATGTTTAAATGTATTATATATATGGCATGGGAATTGTACACATGGATATTTCAAGCATTCAGTTACCATAGATTAATAGCAGTGTACTTTACCCCTCTCCACCCCACAGCTTATACATATATATCACCTTTACTCCTACCCTCTCCCTATTACTGCACCCATCACCTCCTGCAAATACTAAATCCACATGCTGACCCAAACACCAGGACAGTGAGGTCTGTGCACTGATATACATCCCACTCCCATCTTACCATCCTCACCCTCCTTCTCCTAATCTCTGGGGACATTTCCCCCAATCCTGGCCCTCCATTTTCAAACTACAACAGGGGTTTGGAATTCTTTAAAAAAACTACTTGTCCAAGGACTAAATCGGGGTTCCAATCAACTTTTCCCTCATGACAATCTACTTGTCCTGATAAAAAAATTAATTAACCAAAAATGTATTTAAACCTTGAAATGTCTTTGCCGGGATGGAAAATACAAAGGGTTGATGTTTGTTATTAGCCAGAGGTGCTTTTAGAAATGTATGGGACTTTTAAAATTGAAAGGGGCTTTATAGTGACTTAAACTTTTAATATTCAACATTGTGATGTTTATCTCCTCCTCCCCTCCCAGCCTGGCTCTAGCACCGACCCCGGGGACGAACAGGGAGGGGAGAGCCCTTGCAGTATAATGAGCACCAATTGGGTACTCCTCAGGGAAGGGGAATGTCGGTGTCTCTTAACACTTAGCAGAAGTGCATCTTCTGAGTGAGTAAAGTACCCTCGCACATGGAGGCACTTGGGTGTTCAGTACAAGCGCATGCTGAGCAGAGCCGGACGGCAGCAGTGCAGGAGCGGGTTGCCGTTCATAAACGGTGCCAGCATTTTCAAGCTGTGCGCACTCCCTGGGAGCGTGCAGCACCACGATTCGGTGCCCGCTGTGTCCTCCAGACACAGCGGAACACTAATCGCTGTACAGGACCTCTGTGACACTATGGTGACACTGTACAGCTAGGGTGACAGTATGTTAAAAAAAAAAAAAATAATAATATTAAAGTTACTTTTTTTTTTTTTAATTTAGAAAAAGTATAATTTTTGGTTATTCTTTTTTTACTAAAAAGATAACCGAATAAATTTTGGCCAAGATTTATGAAGAAAGATTATTTATTTGCAAAATGTTATAAGAAAAACACTATTTCTCAACATTTTTGGACTTTTTCATTTATATAGCAAAAAAAAAAATCCCAGTGGTGAATAAATACCACCAAAATAAAGTTTTATCTGTCTCAAAAAATGCTAAATTCATATGGTACAGTGTTGCATAACCGCGCAATTGTAATTCAAAGTGTGATAGCACTGAAAGCTGAAAAGTGGCCTGGACAGGAAGGGGATAAAAGTGTCCAGACTTGAAGTGGTTAAAGAAGAATTTCATTAATATCAGCAACTCTTGGGACAATGAACATCTTAGACAGGTCTATGTACAGTATAGAGTACAGGGGTCAGGAGCAAGTAAAAAAACAAAACAACATATGGGATGCAGCAGTTAGGATTGGCACCATGTTCACACATGCTCGCCTCCAGGACTTCTCCAGAGCCTCTCCCATCCTCTGAAACTCCCTACCACAGCATGTCCGGTCATCCCCCACCCTGTCTGCCTTTAGGCAATCTTTGAAAACGCACTTCTTCAGGGAAGCCTACCCCACCTCCCACCTAAGAACTGTACTTGAATCACCTCCGCCAGATCATCCCCCGCAGCTATCACCTTTCATATCACCTCCCCCTTCCTTTAGATTGTAAGCTCCACGAGCAGGGCCCTCACATTCCTTCTGTACTGAAATGTATTGTAATTGCACTGTCTCCCTTATATTGTAAAGCGCTGCACAAACTGTTGGCGCTATATAAATCCTGTATAATAATAATGTTCACATCAGAGTCCTCCCTTGCATCAAAGTCCCCAGCATTACCTCTATACATTTGAGTGCGCCTTTACACCAGACCATGGCAGAGTGCGCCCTCACAGTTCAGTTTCTAACTGGACATGCAATGGTTAAGTGTCTGAAGCTCCTGGAAGAACAGGGGGAGGGAGATAGATGGGGAGAGAAGGGAGGAAGATAAGCTCAATTAGTGTAGATATCATTCACTCCAGGCTGCTCTCTGCAGGCTCAGACAGCGACATTAATGTTACAGCCAGATCGATCTTCAAAGTTCCCGCACACACATCCCCTTCCTAAGCAATCAGTGGCCAGGGTTAGAGTTTGGGTGGGCAGACACAGATAAGAGGGGCAGGAAGAGGTGGAGCACGACAATACCTCTCTCCTTTCCTCTCCCGTTTCTGTACAGGGAGGGAGAGGGAGGGACACTCACCGTGCACAGCTGCAGTTATTTTGCCCATGTTTACCAACAGCCTTGCTGCTTGCCCACAGCAGGACTAAGTGAAAGATGTCTGCCATCCCTCTCTTCCAATCCCTCCACTGACTTCCGATTGCCAAGAAAATTAAATAAAAATTACTAGCAACAACATAGAAAGACGTCCACAACTCTGCCCTGAGCTACATCACCAATCTGGTCTCCAAATATCACCCACACCATCCTCTTCACTCCTCCCTACACTTCCTATTCTCAAGCTCTCTTGCATCCTTCACCCATGCTCATCTCCAGAGCTTTTCCAGAACCTCTTCTATCCTCTGGAACTCTCTACCTCAATCTATCTAGCTATTTGCTATTCTGGACACGAGCCCTGAAAACTTGTCTCTTCAGGGAAGACTATCCCTCCCCAATTAACATCTGTACTTTTAACTCTTTCATCAGCTCATCCCTCACTGTTATAACCTTTTGTACCACTTGCCCCACCCTATTAGATGGTAAGCTCTCATGAGCAGTGCTCTCTTAACCCTTGTATTTTATTTTATTGTAACTGTATTGTCTCTCTTTATATTGTAAAATGCTGTGCAAACTGTAGGCGCTATATAAATCCTGTATAATAATATACAGCT
Organism: Staurois parvus; assembly: GCF_062004578.1. Lineage (NCBI taxonomy): Eukaryota > Metazoa > Chordata > Amphibia > Anura > Ranidae > Staurois > Staurois parvus. The sequence continues at coordinate 7,076,970 of NW_028317808.1, forward strand.
ATTACTTTAAGTATTCCTAAAGTCAAACATTTTATTTTAAATTGGGATTTTCAGATACAGTAGAAAATTGTTAAAGCCCCTGTAGGGTTTGTTGCCATCTTTGTGTCACTGGGGGGATTTCCCTTTACTTCCTGTCCTGTAGGAACAATAGAAAGTGAGGAGAAATCTCTCCAAAGTTAGTAAAATCTCAAAGAGTTGTTGTCATAAGAACGTTTCCCTTCTCCTTCTGTTCTGGTGAAAACTCAAAATTTGAAATTTTTCCTTACTTGTAGTCCCAGTGAGAGAGATAACCGCCTTCTGTCCACAAACTTTTACCATAAAGCTCAATGCAATTATTTTAAAAGCTGTACAAGCTTTTAATAAATCTTAATATAATCACCTGATTCAAGAACATGTTATCATGTTCCAATTCCTTCAATCCATTCTAAGAATAGATTTACAAATGTGGTGTAAGAATCACATTGCATGGATCAGCGGTCACTTTACAAGATAATAGCTTTTTAATACCTTGTACAGATTAACATTTCTTGTGGTCACCTGACAGATTTCCCTCATTGTCCCTCTTACATAGCCAGGATTGTGGTTGGGATAAGTCGAAATGTCACTTCTAGTGACATAATATTCCTATACTGGATTTCCAACCCAATTCCTTTACGACAGTGCTCACTGCCACAAGTGGAGCTTGTTGGAATACTGCTTCCGATTTCTGATGTTAGAAAAGATGATGAGGAGGGGCAGAGTTAGCAGTGACTGACAAGCTGTAAGTGATACACTGGATGCACTGGAGAAGGCGCTGGAGAGGATTATGACAATGCTGCAGGAATTAATATTGCCACCTTGCAGAGTTGTCAGCCCTCAGAAGGAAATGACCTTTTAGCTGAAATACTGGCAGGATCACCAGGTATGTTTATTAGAAAATAAAGGGGGCAGATTTTTTTGTGGGTTCACTGTTTAATTTCCAAAATATTGTTTACATTTTAACTTGTGGATGGAAGTTAGCATCATTCACAATTTTTTAGTCTTTTTCAGAGTACAACCTTATTCAATAAAAAGGCTTGGACTCTATTACATTCCTAAAACAGTGTCAGTAATTAAAGTCTATATAAAAACCTTAATAATAAGCTTCTCTTTTGTTTGCTTCTTTTCGGTTTGTTAAAATGGCCAAATTCTTTTACCATACTTTTATTTATTTTTATTTATTTCAGGTACTTATATAGCACCGTCAATTTATGCAGAGCTTTTACATATATATTATTCATTCACATCAGTCCTCTTGTGGGTCACAGTAGTGCACTTAGCTTTGCTCTTCTGTGACCCAGAATCAACAGACGTTACAGACCTACTCCAGGCTCTGGAACGATCCTTACCATATTGTCATCTTAGACTACAGGCTACGGGCTGGGCCTGCCCCTCTCCATTCTGGCGCACCAGTGAGTGCTGGAAGGGGCAGAGCGTAGAGCCGTGACTCTGACAGTCACCACTCTCTGCTTTAAGTAGACTTAGAAGCTGAGCAATCAGCGATCATGTGATTGCTCAGTTCTTTGGACGATGTTGTAGCATGGAGGTATGTTTGCAAACCATTGAAATCTTTCTGCCTGCCTCTCTCTAATTGATACTTGATAAACAGCTGTAAAAATTAAGGAAAGAAAAGAGCTATCCCTTCTGTTTATGTCATCTGTGTGCTCTGAATAAAACAGAATGTTCAAACAGTAGAAAAGCAAATTGCCTTGAATTCTGAAGCCTAGAATTAAACATCGCCAGACAACCCATTTCACTTCCCCTACACTGGACATTAAACCATATTTAATGGAGTCTATATACAACAGCATACAGCAATAACGTGTCCACCTGTTCAGTTTCCTGAATCCAGCATATGTAGGTCCTGTAACCTAATCCTTGGTCTGGTCTTTACTTCTCCTTTTCATCTTTGGCGAAAGACTGACATAAGATGTGAGATCCTTCACTGACAGGCCTTAGTGGCGCTCCTCTTTTGGCCGCTCTTGGGAGCAGTTAGAGCAGCATTTTTCTACGTGATCCTGTCTGGCAGAATATGGGAGATTTTAAAAATTGTGGCATTTTTTTCTATCAATAATCCTACACAGGGTATCTAATCTTATGTTTAGGCACTTCTGAAGAAGAGACTGTATGTGTCTTGAAACACGTCAAGTGCCCTTCCACAGATTGAACCCCACTTTCAAACTGTATATAATGAAATTTATGATTGATGTAAAATGTTTAACCACCTCCTTTTATTATTGAATTTTAAAATGTTTTTGTAATAATAAAATGTAAAAAATTTTTTTGATATATAGGAATTTTGCTTTTTTTCTTTATGTGCCTTTAAAATCCCACAAAATCCCAAAATGTTATGTACAACCCTGATGACATTTCATGAGATGAAATCACATCCCACACCAAGACTGGTATCTCCTCAATTACCCAGTTATATCCCTCCTCCCCCACCTCTCCACCAAAACCCCCCTAACTCCCCAAACTCCTCACCAAGGTTCATCAAATGCACACGAATACCTCTGATGATATTGCTAAACAAGACCAACACCTCATCTGTCCAAGGGGCGGAACCACAACAAAAATGATCAACCATATTTTGTCTATTGCAATATTGTATGATTGAACCATATCTCTTTTCCCTGTTTTTCCCTGTTTATCTTTGAAAAACTCAATAAAAATATTGAAACATAAAATCCCACAAAAAAGAGGGCCTATTTCACATGTTGTTGTCTAGGGATGATGGCACTACTTACTACCACACCAACAATGATTAAACAAAGTGCTTGTAGTCCTGTATGTGGTAAATAAGAAAACAAAATATGTGCAAAAACACCATACACTCATAAAATGTTCCCTCTCGAATTAAGAATATAAACATTAGCATAAAATAAAAAAAAGACTAGCTTTGTGTTGTAGATACATTGCAGGACTTCTCCAGGACTTCCCCCATCCTCTGGAACTCCCTACCCCAATCCATCAGACTGCCACCTACCCTCCTCACCTTCAGGCGCACCCCAAAAACCCATCTCTTCAGGGAAGCCTACCCCACCCTCACCTAACAATCTGATCTCCTCCACTTCTCCCACCACTCCATCCTCCACAGCCACTTCCTCCTGTACCACTATCCCCTCCCTCCTAGATTGTAAACTCGAAAGAGCAGGGCCCTCGAACCCCTTGTGTATTGAATTGTTACCGTCTTGTCTCATGTTCTGTCCCCCGTGCTACTGTACAGCGCTGAGCAAACCCTTTGGCGCTATATAAATACTGTATAATAATAATAAAAATCTAGTACACATTTTCTTAAATATAATACAAATTTAATACATTTATGATGAGCTTATTAATAAATTACCTTACTGGTGGTCGGTCATAATCAGGACTGTAAATCCTGTTATCATTAGCCTGCCAGTTTGGTATATTTCTATTTTCCACTAAAAAGGATTCTAGGCAGATTTGCTTCCTCTTGTTTTCTGAGCCCTGCGTACTTGCATTGACCTAAGTAGATGTACACCAGCTGGCCATGTCCATCACTCGAGCCAAGTCACAGAATTCCTGAATATACTTAGATCCGGCAGGGCCTGTTGCACAAACAGTCATTAGTTTGCAGGACCTGAGCAAACCAGGGCTTAAAATGAAACAAGCTTGGAATTTTTCCTGAAGAAGTCAGCTTTTTTGTGAATTAATCATGAAAGATTTACCACACATTCCACTTCTCTCTATCTTCACGGTGGCTGCTTTTGGCTATGCGGAGAGACTCACCAAAGGTTTGTTTCAACTGCTTCATTTTGTCGCTTGGTCATGGCTATGCATTTTAACTGCTGTGAAAGAGAGTGCAAATTTAAACATATAACCATTGTATATTTTAAAGTGAAATTCAATAAGCTTGACACGCTTTTGATTTTTCTTTTCTTTACATGCCTAACATATACATTGTTAAAAATTACATCTTATATTTACTAAAATTATAATGACTTTGAAATAGATTTTATTTTGTTTTACAAGCATTATACATTGATTAGAACTAGTTTCTTTTCTTTATGTTTCACGCTTATCCTGTAAAAAATTAGTAATGATAACAGCTATCTCATTGATCGCTGTTTCATATACAACATTGTAATTTTTTGTAATCGATTAATAAGTTATCAATAAAAATAAATATATATATATATATATACTGTACTGTATATCCAGAAATCTGTAAATGGTTTTATCGTGTGTACATACTGTACACGTGTATGTGTATAGGTAATAGGTAGCTAAGCTACATATGTGTATATGGGAAATTTGTAAGAAGAATGGAGGCTTCAGTCCTTTGTCTGTGAATTGTATGTATTGTGTAATTATACAAATTTGAAGTTTGGCCATATATGGCCTAATACGCACTAGGGATGAAATAAAGTACTCTAGTTGTAATTGGTAGGATGGGGGGTAACAAATGAAGAGGGTTGCTTGGGTCATTCCACATAAGAGATGCATTAATGTAATGCAATCAAGTCATAACATACAAATCACACAATAGAGAGTATAATATTTTGATGTGATTGGTGTAGATAGTCTAGATAGCTAAAATTAAGGTGAACTCTGCCTACGTATGAACAACCTTATTTTAAGGAATAACATCAATTAAAATAGAGAATTTTCATAATTATTTGTAAATGTCCCTCCGAAGTTATATAAAAGGGTACTTTTGTTTTATCCCATTACTTTTTTTATAAACAATGGCATCTTTGATTTATGTTTACCATTTTCTGATTGTAAAAACTGAACTCTAGAGAAAGATTCCTTTGATTAAATGATGGCCAGAAAGTAGTATTTTGTTCATTAGCCTATTGACAAATCAGAGATTTTCCTCTGTCCATATGATTGATGCGACTGTAAAAAAAAGTTACCTAGAAGTGTTCAGTGACAGATTTGTAACGTCACAAACTGGCAAATTTTCCTCATTAAATCTTCTGGGTTTGGTTGTTGCATTCTATGTGATTTTTTTTTATAGAATTTTATTCTTATTAATTGTTTTAGTACATGCTTATTTTAAACAATTTATATGTAAGATGAGCTTTGTTTGTAAAATGCACCTATCATTGTAAGTTTAAAAAAATGCAATTGTTTTATCCCACAGCTATATAGAAACATCAGTTAATAAATATGCAAACATTTGCTTGAGCCCTGAAATACAGCACTTCATAGTTGTTCTGACTCGTTTTAGTCACTGTGTACATTACAAATGTGAAGGATACAGGTCAAGGTAAGGTATGGGATCACCTGTAAATCTGTATTTTCTCTTTGCCACCAAGTCTCAGGCCTACCAAAATTTGCAAGTCATTGAACATGGCATGGAAAGGTTGTAAAGTAGTTGATGGCTTGCTCCCCTGGTGCTCTACAGAGCCAACGATACATACTTCAAAGAGGAAATGCTTTTGATTTCTTTGGAAATATTAAAAATATGAAGCAAAATTTAATTTAGTAATAGAGGAGCACTGGATAAATTAATTGTAGTCCTCAGTCCTGCCCCAAAGTTTTTTCCCTGACACTGTGACAATATTAGGGATGCAGTTTTGCAGATCCTGCCACCATATTATAATCTGTCTTCTTTCTGGATCACAGGAGGTGAAACAGCTTGCAAGGTGCACACCTATCCCAGAGCTTTCCATTGATGTAATTTTAGTGCTTAAATTATTATTACGGCTTCAGGAATTCTTCATTCTTGAATCTGACAGATGCTGAAAATTAGTACAGAGTGCATGTGCTGTACACTGGTGGCAGTTAAAATTGTCCATATGTAGGATGTCAAAAACAGAGGAATTAAATTTAAGCAGAATTATAAGAAAGAGATTTACATGGCAAGACACAATTTTATATTAATGTTCTGCTCTAAACCCTGAAATGTATTTAGGAATCACAGCCTACCTGCTCAGTACTTTAGTTTTCAACAGATACTGCTGCAATGCATAGGTCCATGTCATTCCCTTTTATCAGTAATGTGGTGATGTGAGAACCCCTGCTGGGGATGCAGCAGAGGAATTCCCAAACACACCCACTGCAGATTCCTTATGTCGCTCATACACAGAAATCTTGGTGTCAAAAATATAATTAAGTTTCTGCATAGTCACTAATGAAATTCTAACCTGCTTTGGAAGTTTGCTTTGGATGTTATTGGTGACAGGAGAAGTAGAGAGAGGAAGTTACTTAGCATAGGCCTCAAGAAGTAAACTCCCAGTGAACACTGAAGGTGACCACTGGTTGTAGTGAAAATGTAAGTTTGTGATTGAATGAACTGTGTGATTTTAGCACAGGTACAGAGTCTCTCAATTATTCACTCAATGGGGTTGATTTACTAAAGGCAAATAGGCTGTTCACATAGCAAGGTTTTTTCCCCTCAAAGATTAGTGAAATTTCACTTTTCAAAAAATACCCAATCACATGCATATTGGAAAAAAAAGCATTTTTGCTTGCATGTGATTGGATGAAGGAAGTTAGCAGAGCTTCATCCCATCTAGTGCTGAAAGGTGATCTACAGACATTGCTAGTCTGAAGCAAAACATACTTCTGCCATATCATGCACAGTTTCCAGGAAGCCTCTTCCAATGGATAGGAGCCACGGCTGTGACAGGTAAAAGTCATCTGGACAGGTTATCTTTGCTATATTTTACAAGCCATTCCTGAATGTAAATTATTCATTTTGTTAACCTGCACTTTTACATTATTATTATACAGGATTTATATAGCGCCAACAGTTTCCTCAGCGCTGTACATTATAACATTATAATGGGAGACAGTACAGTAACAATACGATTCAATACACGAGGGGTTTGAGGGCCCTGCTCCTTGGAGCTTACATTATTTTAAATAGTTGTCTATATCAAAGGTCAGCCTTAGTAATGCAATGTGTCAAGTGGTCCCTGATATGCATGGACCGCTAAGTTCTTGCAATGTACTGCTTGCATTATTACAGTAGTCCGGATGGAGAAGGTAGATTAGTATTTATTGAAAATGCTAGTATAGTCTGCACTCCTAATCTAACCAACGCTAACCCCTAGCAGTATGAGTGTACCTATACAGTGTATATATATATATATATCATTAAAAAATTACATAGAAAATGTGTCAGTCAGGATTGTGCCATATTATGTGTGACATAAATCATTAAAATATGCCAATAAATGTGCAAAAAGCTACTGCAAACACGTACATATCTCACTCTAGTGTGACTAAATACACTTTGGGGTTGATTTACTAAAGGCAATTAGACTGTACACTTTGCAAAGTGCAATTGCACTCTGCAAGTGCAGTTACTTTAGAGCCTAGTAAATGAGGTAAAGCTTCTCTTTGCCAAGAATACCCAATCACATGCAAGGAAAATAAAAAAAACTGTATTTTTGCTTGCACATGATTGAATGATGAAAGTCAGCAGAGTTTCTGCTCATTTATTAAGCTCTGGAGCAACAGCACTTACAGAGTGCAATTGCACTTTACAAAGTGCACAGTCTAATCACCTTTAGTAAATCAAACCCTATATTGATTTGGAGGGGTATTGGGACACCCCTCCTAATCATTGGATTCAGGTGTTCCAATCACCTCCATTGCCAAAGGTGTATAAAATCATGCACTTAGGCATGCAGACTTCTACAAACATTTGTGAAAGAATGGGTCTCTCTCAGGAGCTCAGTGACTGTGATAGGTTGCCACCTGTGCAATAAGTCCATCTGTGAAATTTCCTTGCTACTAAATATTCCACGGTCAACTGTTAGTGGTATTATAACAAAGTGGAAGCTACTGGGAACAAAAGCCACAAAGTGTTAGGCCATGTATTATGACAGAGCGGGGTCAGCGCATGCTGAAGCGTACAGTGCGCAGAAGTAGACAACTGTCTGCAGAGTCAATAGCTAAAAACCTCCAAACTTCATGTGGCCTTCAGATTAGCACAACAGTGAGTAGAGAGCTTCATGAAATGGGTTTCCATGGCTGAACAGCTGCATCAAAGCCTTACATCACCAAGTGCAATGCACAGTGTTGGATGCAGTGCGGTGAAGCAAGCCACCACAGGACTCTAGAGCAGTGGAGATATGTTCTCTGGAGTGACTGATCACGCTTCTCTGTCTGGCAATCCAATGGACGTGTCTGGGTTTGGCAGTTGCCAGGAGAACGGTATTTGCCTGACTTCATTGTGCCAAGTGTAAAGTTTGGTGGAGGGGGATTATGATGTGGGGTAGTTTTTCAGGGGTTGGGCTTGGCCCCTTAGTTCCAGTGAAGGGAACTCTTAAGGCATCAGCATACCAAGACATTTTGGACAATTTCATGCTCTCAACATTGTAGGAACAGTTTGGGGATGGCCCCTTCCTGTTCCAACATGATTGCGCACCAGTGCCCAAAGCAAGGTTCATAAAGACATGGATGAGCGAGTTTGGAGTGGAGGAACTTTATAGTCCTTACCTCAACCTGATAGAGAATCATTGCGATGAATTAAAGTGGAGACTGTGAGCCAGACCTTTTTGTCCGACATCAGTGCCTGACCTCACAAATGCGCTTCTGGAAGAATAGTCAAACATTCACATAGACACAATCCTATACCTTGTGGACATCCTTCCCAGAAGAGTTGAAGCTGTTATAGCTGCAAAGGGTGGGCCAACTCATTATTGAACCCTACGGACTAAGACTGGGATGCCATTAAAGTTCATGTGTGTGTACAGGCAGGAGTCCCAATACATTTAGCATTATAGTGTGTCTGATAAAAGATTGCTTCTAGATTATGTTTATTTCCTTAATATTTATTTGCTGTTATTTAGAATAAAGGTTATATTGTGGTAATTATGGGGTCAATGTGGAAAGTTTGTGTAGGAATATAGAAGCAATCTTTACCAGGCTGCATAGGGTTAATGAAGTATGGAGACTATGATAAACATGGTAATGGACATGAATGTCATGGTCCTCTAAAGGTTAATGTGTCTATTTAATCCTACGTACACCATGGTGTCTTGAGCATGGAGATGTCTACAATGAAATGATGTCACAACACTGGCTTGATGCACAAGGAGAGCTTGGTGTGGTGCACAGCTCACTAATGCTATAGAGCAATTGATTCCAGTAGTGCTGGCTGATACACTTGTGTCATGTAAGTGTTATTTCTAAGTGTTTTAGTAATAGAGATGTCTGCACTATGAAAGTCACTGTCTATAAGGGGTCACTTCTAATCAGCGAGTCTTTTTCTTTTAGGGGGGTTGTCCGTGGTGGAGGAATGAATTTCCAGCAAACACACTGTGTGCAACACAGGAGAACAGTTTATAATATAGAAAATCACTTTATTTGCACATTGGACTCTTGGAGCACTTTATCATAAAGGAGTTGATTTTGTATCACTCTTTGGATATATTATTTCTGGTATTTTATGTTCGTGAGATCTACGGTCACACTAGTGTCAGATACTGTATGTTTGTGACAGCTTTTTGCACATCTATTGAAACACTCAGGGGTGGACTGACAACTCATGGGGCCCCCGGGCAATAGGGGATCATGGGGCCCCTGTGTCCTTGCCCAAACTCAAAAAATCCTATGAAAAAGGTTCCAGGGGCATCTCATGGAGCCCCCTACTGACCCCGGGCACACTTGGTCAGTCCGCCCCTGGGCACACTTTTAATTATTTATTTCTGTCACACATATTATCGGACCATTCTGACTTATCTTTTTTTTTAGGACTGTATACATATCAGATTAGGATTCATGCGCAAATAATAGAGAGAAGGAAAACTAGAAATCCTAGCCCCAGCAATTAATAATAGCATCCTTTAATGTTTGACAATAAATGTGTATTTGGCGCTTCTACCCTCTACTTACAGCTGCAGTGCTATAAAAAGCTGACAGTGTTTAACCCTTTAATGCATGATCGCACTGTAGGATTAAAGGCTGTCATATAGCAGACCCGCTCGTCCTCTTCTCAGGTACCCCGCCATTTGCTCCTGGACCCTCCCCCCTGCTGATTTGCTTGCTCTGAGGGCACTTGTGTGTGCTCGCTCCCGAGCCGCCTCATCACACACAGAGCGTGGCTCAGTCCCACCCCCGCCCCAATCAAATGTAAGGAAAAAATACTCTTTGCTTAATCCTTCCATTTCTACTTTTTCAATAAAAAAACTGACAGCATTTAACCCTTTAAAAACTGACAGCATTTAACCATTTAGTGCATGGCGCTGAAGGATCAAAGGCTATCATGTAGCAGCCCCGACCGTCTTCTTCTTGGGTTCCCCACTGCTGCTGAGTGCCCCATAGTCTGATGGCACTTGCGCGTGCTTGCTCCCAAGCCATCTCAGCACACACAGAGCATGGCTCAGTCCTGCCCCCCACTCCCTCCGCACTGGCTGTGAGTGACAGCAGTGGTAGCCAATGGCTATGTCTCAGCCAATTAGGAGGCAGAAACCCGGGAGATCTTCTGCTCTCATGCATATTGCTGGATCAGAATAGGGCTCAGGTGAGTATAAGGGGGGGGGGGCTGAAGGGGAAGCTGCACACTAAAGTTTTTTTACCTTCATGCATTGAAGGTAAAAAACCTTCAGCCTTTAGAACCATCTTAAATATTGAAGACTATATTAAGATTTGGCTGAAACATCTACAATAGCTGCATTTATGGCAATATATGTTTATCTGTATACGGCTTAAAGCTGCAGTTTCAAATTGGCCTTATAATTCGCTAATCCAAATATTTTCTTTAAAATGTAGAAATCTCCTATTACATTTTTAACACATTTTGTGATAAACTCAGCTGTGAAATTGAATTACTTGATTATTTTTGCAAACCTTCAGCTTTTTGAACCATCTTAAATATTGAAGATCATATTAGGATTTGGCTGAAACATCTAAAATAGCTGCATTTATGGCAATATATGTTTATCTGTATACGGCTTACAGTTGCAGTTTCAAATTGACCTTTTAATTCACTGATCCAAATACAGCATTTTCTTTCAAATGTAGAAATCTCCTCCTATTATATTTTTAACACATTTTGTGATAAACTCAGCTGAAATTTAATTACTTGATTGTTTTTGCAAACTTTAAAGAATGTCAACACACATGGAGTATTTATAGGTGGCAAAGGGACCCAAAGGAGGATGTACAAATGATTCCCAAGGTTAACCATTTTCCAGATAGAACAATGAGGTTGATTTATGTAAAGAATAAAGGTTAGTCACCTAAGATTGTAAACTCAGTTTCATCTTGAATACCCAATCATGTACAGGCAAAAATCCTGTTTTTTTTTATTATACTCACACTTGAATAAGTATTCAAAGGGAAATACAGTTTCACACGTTTTCACTAGCATTAACTTTGTTAGGTAAAAAAAACCCAATTCCTCTAGTACAATGTAAATCAATCTGAAAACAGCAGGGATTAGATGATAATTTTCACTTAAAATAGCGAATGCTTATGTAGTTTAGATTATAAAATGACGTTTTATTTATATTCAATCAAATGTAAGGAAAAAATCCTGTCTGCTTAATCCTTCCATTTCTACTTTTTCAATAAATCAAAGGTACAGAGAAATAACTATACTGTCTACTTATAAAAACATTTGCAGTGTGGATGTCTCAGCATTTGTGCAATAGTCACAAATAATACTCGTAATGTTTGTAATATGCGTGAAATGTCAGTTTGCAGTTGTTACCTTTCGCAGGTGGAATGTTCGTAAAGCTATTTGCTCCTAGAAATAAATGTTAGGGAATGTTACATTAGCCCTGCGAAAGGCAACAGATCTGACCTTTCATACAAACTCTAAAACTTTTTTTTATGCATAAACCCCAAAGTGTAAGCAATATTGTAAAATTTAAGATTTAAAGTGTATGTATAGCTAACACTTTTTATTTTAGTTTTGGATTGAGCAGGGTATGGCTAAAACCCTTTTCCATTAATTTTCTGCTGTCTATGTCTCATTAGTGAGATATCCCTTTACTATTTGTCCCAAAGATGCAATAGGAAGTATATGGAAATTTCTGTAAAGTGAGGAGAATTCCCTTCTTAGGTAGCCGTCACCAAAACAGGCATTCCTATTGGAAGATTTATCTTCATGTCCAGTGCTGGTGACAACTGTAAAATGTTGGATTTCCCATGGCTTATTGCTTGACAAAAAGACAGCAGGATTGATTTACTAAAACTGGAGAGTGCAAAATCTTTTTCACCATTGGAACATTACCCCTTAACTCTGTCTGTCATGACAACTCTACAAATTATTACTTCTACAAATAGAGGGGTGAATCTTCCCAACAGGGATACAAACACCAATAAAAAGTTTAAATTGTGATAACACTGTGCCCACTAATGTGCCATTTGCATAAAAAAAATCAAACATAAAAGTACAGTGCCTTGAAAAAGTATTCATACTGCTTGAAATTTTCCATCTTTTGTCATGTTAAAACTAAAAATATAAATGTATTTTATTGGGATTCTATGTGATAGACAACACAAAGTGGTATATAATTGTGAAATAGAAGGAAAATGATAAATGGTTTTCAAAATTGTTTAAAAATAAATATCTGAAAAGCGTGGCATGCATTTGTATTCAGCCCCCTTTACTCTGATACCCCTAACTAAAATATAGTGGAACCAATTGCCTTCAGAAGCCACCTAATTACTAAATAGAGTCCACCTGTGTGTAATTTAATCTCAGTATAAATACAGCTGCTTTGTGAAGCCCGCAGAGGTTTGTTAGAGAACATTAGTGAACAAACAGCACCATGAAGGCCAAGGAACACACTAGGCAGGTCAGGGATTACGTTGTGGATAAGTTTAAAGCTAGGTTAGGTTATAAAAAAATATCCCAGGCTTGGAACATCTCACGGAGCACTGTTCAGTCCATCATCCAAAAATGGAGAGAGTATGGCCGTCTACCTAAACTGACAGGCTGGGCAAGGACAGCATTAATCAGAGAAGCATCCAGGAGGACCATGGTAACTCTGGAGTAGCTGCAGAGATCCACAGCTCAGGTGGGGAAATCTGTCCACAGGACAACTATTACTATGTTGTGCACTCCACAAATCTGGCCTATATGGAAGTGTGGCAAGAAGAAAATCATTCTTGAAAGAAAGCCATAGGAAGTCCCGTTTGCAGTTTGTGAGAAGCCATGTGTGGGACACAGCAAACATGTAGAAGAAGGTGCTCTGGTCAGATGAGACCAAAATTTAGGCCTAAAAGCAAAAAGCTATGTGTGGCAGAAAACTAACATTGCACATCACCCTGAACACACCATCCCCACCCTGAAACATGGTGATGGCAGCATCATGTTGTGGGGATGCTTTTCCTAAGTAGGGACAGGGAAGTTGGTCAGAGTTGATGGAAAGATGAATGGAGTCAAATAGAGGGCAATCTTAACCTCCCTAGCGGTCTGATTATGTCAATATTTCTGTGCTCAAAGCGGTACATTTTTTTGCATGGAAATATGTTGTTTTTATATTGTATGCCTGTAATTCTTAGGAATAATTCAATTAAATTCTGTCCGTACAAGAGTCTAGTAAACATCCCGGGGATGATGAAATTAGAAACACGAAATCATAAATTATAATATAATAAATAATCATAAAAAATAATAATATAATAATAATAAATTTAATTCAATAATGTAATCAAACCAAAAACACTGAAATTTGAAATAGAACGCCATGTTCGCACATCACTGAGCTTAGTCGCAAAATCGTTTTCAGTGTCTGATGACGAATTTCCCCATGAATCATTGTCACTCAATTCTGCAAGTGGTTCTAATTTTCTATCACTGTTCTCTAGCTTTTGACCTAAAGAGACGCTTTTTGGACGCCATGCACTTTTCTCAGTTTCCAGGCAAAAAGAACAGTAAAACTGCAGGCAGGACACAGGACAAAGCACTAGGGACAAAATGTATGTGAAATGGTTTGATACAGTAATGTTATACTATGTGATTTTAGTGTATTGAGTGAATGTCACTTTTAAAATTTTAAATTTCCCGCTGTTTCCGTCCCCCGTACGTCCTGTACGTCCCAACGCTCGCAGGGAACAGAACCCGGAAGACGGATGCCGGCATCGGCCGGAGCAGATGGCCGGGGGTGCTGCAGGGGGGACATTGGGGGAGCGCAGGACAAGGTAAGTGATCAAGGGAATCCCTTAACAACGCTGTAGTGTAATCTTGAGTGTAGTTCAGGATTACCCCTTTTGGTACTGAAGAGTCTGCAAAAGACTTGAGAATGGGATGGAGGTTCACCTTCCAGCAGGACAACAACCCTAAACATACAGCCCGAGCTACAGTGGAATGGTTTAGATCAAAGTATATTCATGTGTTAAAATGGCCCAGTCAAAGTCCAGACCTAAATCCAATCGAGAATCTGTGGCAAGACTTGAAAATTCCTGTTCACAGACGCTCTCCATCCAATCTGACAGAGCTTGAGCTATTTTGCAAAGAAGAATGAGCAAAAATGCCGCCCTCTAGATGTGCAAAGCTGGTAGAGACATCCCCAAAAAGATTTGCAGCTGTAATTGCAGAGAAAGGTGGTTCTACAAAAGTATGGACTCAGGGGCTCAATACAAATGCACGCCACACTTTTCAGATATTTATTTGTAAAAAATTGTGAAAACCATTTATCATTTTCCTTTCACTTCACAATTATGTGCCACTTTGTGTTGGTCTATCACATAAAATCCCAATAAAATACATTTACATTTTTGGTTGTAACTTGACAAAATGTGGAAAATTTCAAGGGATATGAATACTTTTTCAAGGCACTGTAAATATGAATAAACAGTAGTTTTTCAAAAAATCAACTGACATCAATCCAATCACAAGAGCAGCACTTATGAGTGGCCATCCAAAATGGTCACTATAAACAAAAAAAGTCTATTTATAAACATTAAGTGACCAAATGTGATGAGGTGTAGAGATTTGATTCTTGAAATAACAATCACCACTGGTTTATCACCTCATGGAAAAACACTCCCCAAATATGGCCTTCTAGATCAAAGGAAGGTCAAAGAAGCGTATATTGTTAGTCAAACTCATAAAGACTCCTATACATCATCCAACTCAATCAAGCCAATCATATACATTGCAAGTGATGTATTTTTAAAAGTGGCAGGTAATATATCAGCTCTGCTTCAAGACTTGGATTTGTGAACCGAGAAAAAAAAAACTCCCTTACAGTAATGACGTTGATATTAGGGCAGAACATCTGAATGAAAACCACTCACATTTATTAAGTGCATCAATAGCTTGTAATTCCCAATAAACGCATGCAGACTCTCATTCACCAGTTAGTCTAATTGGACCAATCTTATATATTGCTGGTACTGACTCCTCAGATGTCATGACCAATAAAGTTGTCCTGGCTCACAATAATGAATACACCCCCCAAAAAAATTAAAAATCTTCCATATAGAAGAAACGTTACTGTTAAGGCAGAAGAATCTAAAATAAACCACTCACATATATAAAGTACATTAGTTGCACTATACTTCTAAAAGCTTTGAGATATAACCATTGGATAGCAGTGATGGGCCGAACACCCCCCCCCCATTCAGTTCATGGTCGAACATTTGAACCTACCGAAAGTTTGAGCGCAAACTTCGAACATGGACATCTAAGTATGCAGTAAGATACCACACAGCTACTAAAATACTGCATGAGTTATATTATTAGGTCATGCGGTATCTTAGTAGTGAAAACATTCTTTGATGTTTCAGCTGTCAGTGGGGTTCCCTGCTGACAGCTGGATGTAAAAGAATCGCAGGCATTGCCCGGAAATTATTTTTTTTCCTTTTTAAAATGTGTGGGCCCTTCCCATCCAAAGCAATGGCTGAGACCTTAACAAGATGGCTTTCGCCTACAACTTCCATGTACCTATTGCTCACAATCATTACAACGCTCAGCTCTAGACGCTCCCGTCATCTGACAGCTGCACTGGGATGTCAGTTCCTAAATAGTGTGATGATGTCACAAGGGGGTGGGGTCACTCCTGCCCCCTTGTGATATCATCATGCACTGTGATTGGCCAAAGCATTGCACCTGACCTGTAGTCAGGTGTATTGCTTTAGCCAATTACAATGCACTGTCAGGGCGCAGTGCATTGTGGGGCACAGCAGGCGAACAGCCTGCCAAACGTCCTTACTGTTCATGTGTTTGCTGAACACACGAACTGCCCATGTTCGAGGCCAACTTATGTTCAACTCAAACATGAAGCCCAACCCTATTGAATAGCTTCTGAATGTGTACTTATACTGTACATTGGAGGAGAGCCACAGCTTTCACCAACTTGCATACAGTGAGGAGAATTCCTTTCTTACACAGTTGTCCCCAGAACAGGCAATACCATTGGACGAGTTATCTTTACTTCTTGTTCTTCTGAAAACTGTAAAATTTTAGATTTAACATTGATTTGTATTTGACAATTGTGCCAGCTCCCCAAAAAGAGACAGTGATTTTCCGTGGCAGCATCACAGGAAGCAAATCCGGGAGGGATGGTGTTGTCACCCTGTAAAATGTGTGTGTGGCCAAATCTTTTCTTTATTCTTTTAGTTTTGGATAGAATAGGGAAAGGTTGAAACCCATTTTAGTTTTTTTTTTTTTTTTTTTTAGCTTTGTGTGCCTTTGGGAAACTTTTGCTTCCAATCTAGGAGACACAACAGGTAATCTTTATATAATGAGGGCAGTTCTGATCTTAGACAAGTAATAATTGGGATGTTTTTCCCCATTGGAAGATTTCCCTTTGCCTCTTGCTGTCATGACAACTCTAAAAATTAGTACTTTATACGGTACTTTCTGTTCTGATGACAATGGTCACCAGGACAAATAGAGGGATGAATCTGCCCAACAGGGATACAAACAGCAATAAAAACTTGGCAAGGGGTCTAACTCTACTAACCCTACTTTTCCAAAGTGAATGAAAATAAAAATTTAACCTTGTATTTACTTTGAAGGAAGTTGAAAATAACAGATCTACTGGCCAAATCAATAGGTAATAAAACTATGTTACAGTGAGACTTAAATAAAACTGATGTGTTAATGCTAGTGACAGACTATCATTTATGGAATGTTTTCAATTCCATGTTAAAAATGTTTTAAACAAAACACCCTACATTGTTTGTGTCTGTTTCTGCTCTGGTTATAATTCATCGTGAGTCATAGGAAGCCATGCTGAATCTGTTCTGTACCCCTACTAATGACAGGCATCATGAGCAAGGGTCACACACAGCTCATAATATTTTGAATTCTTCTTCCAAATATTTCGGATGTGTCAATTGTCAAAGGCATGAGGACACTGTATTTAGAAAGTGCCCTTCAAAGAAAATGGTCTTTCTGAAGCCACATTTGGATTCTATAAAGTTACAATTTTAGATTTCAATGTATATGTAAATGCATATTCTCATATACATTTTCCTATGTTAGTGCTATTTCAAAAGTTATTTTCAGTGTTTTTTTAAAATAGGGTGACAACGCTGTCCATGCCTTCCAGTTATTCTCCCATGTTATCTTTTCTATTATGTAGGCATGGCCCACTGTTGTTAAACCAGAATGTCATGCAAAAGGGGAAGTTCTGCTTGTTTGCTTCGTCCCCCACTCCTGTTTAACTATTACCAATTTTTTTCGAGAACTTGGTTTTGACAGGTACCTGCTCCCAATTCTACTCAGGTTGCTGTAGTGATCTGAGCAGATGTTCACCCTCCCCTTTCTTCCCCTGCGGCCTTCTGGGACACATCACAGGTCCCAGAAGACTGCAGGACCATTTACAAAGCACTGCGTGGCTCACGCATGCACAGCGCGAACCAGCTGTGAAGGAGCAAGGCTTCACTGCTGGTTTCCCTTACTTAATATGCTGGCGCCAGGGACCTGAAGCCGATTGAAGAATCAGCTTGGTTGAGGACAACACTGGATCCCTGAACAAATAAATCTTTAACATTAGAGAACCTACCATGAAAAAATCCCATGTGGCCATCCCTGGAGTGCATTCATGTAGACAGGAAGGGACCTCAAAGAGGCTGCAGGAGTTCATTAGCACTAAGATAGACCAAGGCATAAAAAAATGGTGAAAATAAGTATTTTACAAAAAAACAAAAATTACAACTGTTTTATGCTATATAGTGCTTTAACAAGCTGAATGTCATTTGGTTAGGGATTACATTTACTTTACTAATAGTAAGAAAACTTTGCAACTTTACTAATTAGAAAAGTCCTTTAAGTGGTTGTTTGTTGCATTATTATTATACAGGATTAGATATTGCAAACAGTTTGCGCAGCACTTTACAACATGAGGGCAGACAGTACAACTACAATACAATTCAATACAGAAAGAATCAGACGGCTCTGCTCGTTAGAGCTTACAATCTAGGAAGGCGTTTCTTAAAGTACTAGTGATTACTATTTTACATGAAGCTATTGTAGGTAGAAATCAATTGTAGTTGAACCTCATACTGTATATATGAACATACCTTTCAAAGGATTTGTAAGTCTGTTCAGCCAGTCTTATGACTGAAAAACCCTTGCCATGCAACACCCAACTCTACTGCATTTATGGAATACACTTTGGTTAAACACTCAACCCAGTTTGTTGATCGCACAATGATGGAGCTGCAGCACTTAGAAGAGGATATATCTACAGTAAGAATGTTCTAATGGCTCGTTCACACAAGCCTTGTAATCTAATGCAGATTTTAAGGAGCATTCACACACCTATAGCATTGATGACCATTTTGGGCATGTTGCACATGAGTTTACGTTATGTCAAGAGATGCTCCTCAAACATAAGATATGTTTTTTGTTTTTTTTAGAAGTGATAGCTTTAGATGTGTTACAACCACAGCTTAACAACTTTGAGTGGATTTGATAGGCGGTTGTGAAGCAGTAAAAATGTCACCCAACCACCTCTTTTCAATGCCTGCATGAAAGAACCCCCAGTGTTAGACTGACGCACTGTGCAAAGAAATAGTATTTAAAAAATGATGGCCATGGTGGTTATTTACTAAAACTACATGATTCAAAATCTGGTGCAGCTCTGCATAGAAACCAATCAGCATCCAGGTTTTATTGTCAAGGCTTAATTGAGCAAGCTGAAGTTAGAAGCTGATTGGCCACCATTCACAGCTGCACGGGATTCCGAGCGCACCAGTTTTGGTAAATCTCTCCCATGCCTCTTCCAGAGTGTAGTTCATTTAATTATTGGAAGCTAACACTGACCTTGGCCCCTGTTACAGTGATCTTCACTGTGCTCCATCCAGAACCACACAGACTTTCTGGAGAAATCATCCCCACATGTCCCCAACAATACTAAAATAATGTACTCTGTATAAAAAAAAGTGTCTGTATTTTTAAGTTTGTGTTACTATGACCTGGGATCAGTGATGTCAATGGTTGACTAAGAATAGTGTTTGCTATTACATTTTGGGAGTGATAGTAGTCTCTGGTTTCTTTTACTGTGAGTGAATATGGGTTCATGAGTGATGCTAAACATTTTTATTAGGTCTGGTGCAGCTGAAGGCACCATTTTGCTATGTTAGGTTCCTGAAGCCTTCAGTAAAACATGTCACTAAAGTTCTAGTTTCATGGTCTTTCCTGTAATCTAGTTCATGTTTCCAAACCCTCATGTTTCCGAAGATTCGTGATTTAGTAAGCATGCATGGGAGTTACAGTATTTACTAAAGTAATAGGGAACTTTGCCTTAGCAAAGTAAAGGCTCGGTGAATGTAGTATATTTGAATAAAATGTATTCATTGAAATACCCAATCATATGCAAGTGAATAAAAAAGTAGCATTCATGCTTGCATAGATGAATAGAAGACAACTTGAAGTCAAAGTGGTTTATACAACTCTGTTCCTGGAAGCTGCAGAGAATTATTTAACAGTGCTGTGCTGTGACGGAATTTTTTATTAATCTGAAATCTTCATTGTACCTATACCCTATGCTGCATGTAAAAAAATTATTTTTGATATACAAATTTCTTTGATGCTAACGTCATAACTCCTCACAGTGTTGTGTGGGGTATTGAGTACAGTAAGGGCACTACTTACCTCAAAGTGAAAGGGATTTGCACTAGTGAAACAATGGAAGTATCACTTGACCTTGGATGTCAGAATTATTGCTGGATATACTGTATATACAGAAGATCTTTATATTGGTGGACCTTGTATAGAAATTGAAACTGTCATTTGTCACTTGGTTCACACTTTTTATTTGCTCATAAGTTGGAGTGTGAAGGATCACTTTGTTAATTTATTTTGTTTCGATATTATTTATATAGTATAAGATGTTAATCATATGAGTAATTTTTATTGTTCATGGGATATATCACATTTATTTTGGTGCTACAAATATTTATATACATTTCTTTAAAGAATTACTTTTATTATTCCTTTTGTTAGCAGCCTTTCCTGAAGTTTTTTACTGAGCGTAGACTAGTTTTATATATATTTTATAATATTCATATGGCTTATTTAAAAAATTCCATGAACAGTGCTTGCTCTACTTATGAGGGATAAGATGCACTATATAGCCAAACATTGAACACTTGACCATGACACTTATATGGGCTTAGTGGACATGCAATATCAAAATTATGGGCCATGTAGTCCATCCCCTCAGTTGGCCCATGGCCTTCAAACCTGCGATAATGCTTTCCACAAGATAGAGACCTGTGGCCTGTTTACTGTTTTTTTTTTCCCCCCATTTCAGCAAGAACACCTGTAATCTCACAAGATGATATTGGAAGAGAAGACCTGGCTCACAATCAGCTTCCAGTTTATCCCAAAAGTGTTCAACAGAATTTAGGCTGGGGTTACTGTTGCCACATGGCTGAAAGCTCAAAAGTGTCCTAAATATCTTTGTACAGTATACTGTACCTGTCATTGGAAACAACTCTGATCATTCATTTGATTGATCAAACTTTCACAAACTTTTGCCAAATAGTGTAGCAGAATGTTGGCAAATTGCTCATGGATTACACCTGTAATACACACATTCCACATTAGCTGTTCTCATAAAATACTTATATTCTTCAGAAGGCATTGTTCAGTTATGTAGGACATAGTGTTAATAAATAAATCTGAAGCTATGTATAAAAAGGAGAATAGCATTACAGTTTGCTTACAGCTGCCATTCTTCTAGCAGACGATGAAAAATCAAAGCTGGCATCTGCAAGCTGTTTTATCTGCAAGTCCAAATGTGTACACTCAAATATTAAAGGTTGTGTTTCCCAGTTATTTGATTCTTTTGTATCTGCTGTAGCTTTCTGATAGCTAAGGTCACAGCACTTCTTTGGTTTTGATAGCAATTATTGGTGTTCCTAGCATGTTATCTATTTCACCTAGAAGTTTCAGTGTCTGTTTGGGCAAAATTAAACAAAAAAAAAAAACACATATGCAGTACATTACTGCAATACATGCACCCTTTCTCATGTTATGTCACTTTAAAAACTGTAGTACAGAAAAATACCTGTTGATCTTGTCAGAAATCCAGTGTGCTTTTAATTTCCTCTTAATGGCTAACAGCATTACCTCTGTTGCACTGAAATCCCAAGCAGTGTTTTCAGTTTTACTGAGCACTCATTTTTTGGACAACAATATTATTTCCCCATCCCTCATCTCCATAACAAAAGGGGAGGTGTTCTGTAGACCAGTAAGGGATAACCCCATTGGTCTACCATACCGCATGGCTTGTTGAGGACGGACGGCGGCCATTTTTATTACTCTGTAAGTGCTTGTTTCATATGTGCATTACCATTATTAAAGGCTACTACACTATCAGAGGCTTTGTCTGGGGCTCTTTTTTGTATGGGAGCCCCTACGTCTTGAAGGTTTGCCTGACTCCTGCCTATCTGACGTCTGATTTTTGGGATGACCCCCCTGGTGGCTGTAATTGGCATATCTGGAGGCCTTCTATGGATCCCTAATGTGTGACACCTGGTGGCTGCAGTTTAGATGACTACTACCTATTCCAGCGTTCCATATCCAGAGTACCAGGAGTAGGTCTTATATACTCCATGAGCAAACACTTCTTCTATCTGGTTAGTGTAATCTATACTCAGTTTCACCAGCACAGGAGTCACGAATATTCTGCTTCATTACTCGATTGACTTTTCTGTAGTGTTCACTCTTTACCTTGCACCTTATAACTTACAGACTTATAAGAGTTGAATTATATGTTTTATACTGTTTTTTACTCATATGTGAGTTTAGAAACACCTGTTTGCTCCTAGGAACAGCTGGAATGTGTTGTTAGGGAAAGCAAGCTGTCTGTTTTAAATTCACATGTACTTTAATCTATACATACCAGGAACCAAAACAAAGGAGAGATGGTTTCATGTTTATAAAACTATAGTGAGTCTTCAGACTCCTCTCAACAACATCTGTGAATACTTCCACCTTTAGTTAATTTGCTTTAAAAAAGAAACACACTATGACAACTTGTAAAATTTGAGGCGTGGTGTCTGCTGCCATAGGCACTACCCCACAAATGAGTTAAATATAGCCTTTAGAGCATAATGATCAAAAGTTGATAAATAGAATTTTGTGTGTGGCCTTTAACATTTAGGTGTTGATTTACAAAAGGCAAATGTTTACTTTTTATAGTAATGTTCGCTTTACAGGGAAATTTTCCCTTAGCTTGGTGAATGAGGAAAAGCTATCCTACCTTCCATCATGGAATCACATGCCAGCAAAAATACTGTATTCTTTATATTCCTTGCACTTACCACATTCACCAAGCTAAGGGAAAATGCATATCTGTCTCTAGTATCTGTCTGAGCCCCATTGCTGCAATCACTGGCTTTATTATTCATTAGCAAGTCTTAAGTATATGACATTATTAATATTATTATTATTATTATTAATAATAATGATAACACTAATAATAATAATTTTATATCCATCAGATCTGCATGTACAGGAACATTGTTTCTTCATATGTATTTTTAAAATCATAGCAGTGTATTAAAGCTAATGCTGGACATAGACAAGTTTGCTTTGAGCCAATTAAACTAGGATCCAATAAATGATAGATAATAAAAAATGTCTGAAAAATAAAATCTTGCATTATTTAAATTTGTCTTCAATACTACATAAAGCAACCTCTGATTCAAGTAAATTACTATGCTGCAAATATCAGAGCATTTGTTAGTCAGCCAAATAAATCAAACATCTATGGCAAGTATAATACCAGATGTAACAGATGGAATTCTGATATAGAAAACTAATCAGCTCTGGAAGAGGACCTGCGTACTCTATATGCATAGTTACAAGCATAGCACTGTCTGACCTGGTTTATCTCATAGGTTTATTTTTTTTAGTAGTACAGCTCTGTAGCAACAATTTAAATAAATAAATGAATATATATATATATATATATATATATATATATACACTACCCCCCTAGGGGTTGCTGTTGATTTGTATAGTCCTGCACAGCCAGGAAATCTACATTTCCACACAAGCTTGCATTCAGAGTCAGTCCTTTTGTTTTGTTGTTTATTGAGGGGATTTAGAACTGGGGTAGGGTAAGGGGGTATAGGATGCCCAAGGGAACCAACAACTGAAGACAAACTTCCTGTAACTATTCACAAGCTTCTCTTCTGCAACACAGTCTCTGTTGGATAGCTAGCCAGCATCTCTTTGGTGTGCCACCCCAGACCGTAGATGAAATTCTCCTCTTCACCCAGTGATCTGAATGTTGTCTTGAGCAGGGGATCCTGTTCCTGTCCCTTTAAATGGATGAACAGCCACTAGTAGAGGGCTAATCTGGTTTCCCACCAGAGAGCTTCTTCCGCTACCTGTCCAGGGGGTGAAGGTGTACTCACTCAGATTCTCTCCTGTACCGCTTGTGGGTCAGCTGCTGCTACCAGCTGGGCTGCTCCTTCCCTCCCATATAGGGGGTCCTTGCTTAGGGGACCAGTGAGCGCCAAGTTTTCCTTCTTTTCCAGCTCCAGGCTCACAAGCAGGCCCTATCCCACTAGGCCTCCTGGCAGCCTTCTTCCTCCAGCCTCACATCTTCCTCCAACTCTCCACACTCCTCACTCCTCTCCTGCCAGTGAGCAGGCTCCAATACTTTGGACATTTTCACTTAGGGGTGTACTCACTTTTGTTGCCAGCGGTTTAGACATTAATGGCTGTGTGTTGAGTTATATTGAGGGGACAGCAAATTTACACTGTTATACAAGTTGTACACTCACTACTTTACATTGTAGCAAAGTGTAATTTCTTCAGTGTTGTCACATGAAAAGATATAAAATATTTACAAAAATGTGAGGGGTGTACTCACTTCTGTGAGATACTGTATACAGCAGGCATGTCCAAAGTCCGGCCCGCGGGCCATTTACGGCCCGGGGGTCGGTTTAATACGGCCATCCAACAGCCCTCCCTGCTCTGTGTAATGTGGCCCTCCCTTCTATGGCAGACAGTCTTCTGCTTGAGAGCAGAGGGCAGTGCGCATGCCTGACTGCGGCGCGTTCTCCCTGGTCTGTGTAAATGCGGCTGTCGCACGGCCCTCCCTTCTGTGGCAGACAGTCTTCTCCTTGAGAGCAGTGCACATGCGTGACTGCACCGCGCTGGGAGCGACAGAGGGCGGTGACGTCAGGGCCGGGCTTCCAGCGTGAAGTGTGTTTCTCTTCCCCTCCCGGCTGCCGAGCAGAGACTTCAGCTCCAGCTACCTTTTTCACCCTTCACATTAGTGCAGGTAAGTTTTTTTTAAATTTATTTTCAATACATTGTGAAAACTCAGCTGTCAATTGATCTTAATGTTATGAAATGAAAAGTATGTCGTTTGCAATTAACTTGGCATAAAATAATTTATTTGCATTTAATTGTAATGGTTCAAAGAATGTTCGGAAAAATGTTCGGCCCTCCACCATGTTCATTTCATCCAATCTGGCCCTCTTTGAAAAAAGTTTGGCCACCCCTGGTATACAGGCATACCTCGGTTTATGAATGCGGGACTTTTCTTATAGCGAAAAATTTGTAAACTGAAACACCATTCCCCATAAGAATGCATTGAAAACCAATTAATCCATTCCTGAGGTCAGAAAAAAGTAAACGCTACTAAAATACCGCATGAGTTATTTTATCAAGTCATGTGATATTTTAGTAGTAACAACCATGTGTTACTGTTTCAGCTGTCAGTGGGGTTCCCCACTGACAGCTGTATGTAAAAAAATTGCCGGTAATTAAAAAAATAAATAAAAAACGGCGTGGGGTTCCCCCTCCCATCCATACCAAGGCCCTTGGGTCTGGTATGGATTTTGAAGGGAACTCCCATGCCAAAATTAAAAAAAAATGCCATGGGGGTGTCCCCCAAAATCCATACCAGACTCTTATCTGAGCATACAGCCCGGCAGGTCAGGAAAGGGGGGGGGGGACGAGCGAGCACCCCCCCTCCTGAACCATACCAGGCCAAATGCCCTCAACATGGGGGGTGCTTTGGAGCAGGGGGCTCCCCCCCTCAAGTTCCGGTTCCATCCATCCACCTCCTTTGGGTCTTAGAGCGCAGGAGAGTTTGTTTTTATCCAGTGGTTCTGGGGGCCTGCGTGCAGGGGTCTTATTGGAATCTGGAAGCCCCCTTTAACAGATCATGGCCCCCCATGTGAATGAATATGGGGTACATGGTCCCGCTACTCATTCACAAAAAACAAAAACTGTAGTGTGAAAAAAGACAGGACACGGTCTTTGACAAGTCCTTTATTAACAAACTAACAAACTAAAACAATGTCCCCCGCAGTAGATCTAATGTCAATCCCAAAGCCAGCCACCACCGCCGCCTCGAAAAAAAAGAATTAAAAAAAAAGGCTCCACTTCTGATGATGGCTCCCACCGTCTGCCTGCTCCCGTGGTTTGACAATTCTTAAATAAGTAAGTGGCGGGGCCACCCCAGGACATAACCAGAGTGATCCCGCCCCATGTGACATCATTGATATTATGGTGCCGGTTTTTAAATGTAATTACCGCTCTTTTTTTTTTCTTCACTATATCTCAGAGATTCAGCTGTCACTTTCCCCCAGCTAAAAGAGAAAGTTTCTTTTTAGTTTATTTCCCCAAATTAAAAGAAACAAGGTCTCCTTTTAGTTTCTTAAAAGAAACAAAGCTTCTTTTAACTCTGGGGAAAGTGTCAGCTCTGTGAGCTTTAGTGAAGAAAAAAATAAGCCGGCAATTGTGTTTAAAAATCTGCACCGACATACACTTTGTATTACGAAATTTATTTTCAATATATATATATATATATATATATACACACACACACACACACCTGTTAAGTCATCAGGTTTTTGTGATGTAAAAAAATTAGACAAAGATAAATCATTTCAGAACTTTTTTCACCTTTAATGTTACCTATAAACTGTACAACTTAATTGAAAAACAAACTGAAATCTTTTAGGTGGAGAAAAGTAAAAATAAAAAAACTAAAGTAATATGGTTGCACAAGTCTGCTCACCCTTAAACTAATACTTTGTTGAAGAACCTTCTGCAGCGTTTCCATTGAAGTCTATAGAACCAAAAACACAACTTTTTGCATTAAAAAAATTCCCTGACCCTTCCAAAAAAACACACCTGGTGAAAACGCACAGATGTGAACATGTCCCATAGAAAATCATGTTAAATGAACTGTACTGTGTTTCTGCAAAATGCTGCGAAAAACTCTTAGGTGTGAACCTAGGGTAAGGGTGGCTTTATAACTTACCCCCAGGTTGGGGATCCTTGAAACCCTGAACTTGCAGAAAGTGATTTGAAAACCCCTGGGAAATATTCCTCCCAGAACAAAACCAATTTTGGGGCTTGAAACAGTGATTATAGTGGGGGCACCACTGGAAAGTGAATATTGTAACAAGAGCTACATTTCTATTTTAAACATTGCTGGCTAGTTGATTTTCTTTATTGTTATTATAAATTCAAGAATATATTTTAAAATGAACCCATTATGATGTAAATATGGTAGCTGCCATTGCCAACTTACTTTGTAAGGTGCAAGCTACTGAGCCATTATTTTACTGTCTAGTAAAGTATTATTGTGCATCATGCAGAATGGAGGTTAAAGTCAAGCTCTGGCCAAAAGTTTCTAAATTAGGGCACAGACAGAGATAAAAAGTTCACAAAAGCTTAAACCTCATCAAAACTGTCCAAAACCAAAGGGATCTTTTTGCATTTGAGCTTTAAAGTTTTACCGAACCCACAACAGTAAACTCAGTCTGTATATGCAGTAACACATGCTTGTTACTGTGGAACCAGAAGGTTAATCCTCTGCACTGTAAAATGGCTGTTTGATCCTGTCTTCTCCGATCTTCCCCTTCTTCCACAGTCCCCCAATCCATCTGCGTATAGTACAGAGCCCTAGGAGGCACTCTGTACATGATCAGATTGGTGTGTATTGCTAGAGAGTTTTTGTTTCTTTTTGAGAGGGCGCATATGATCAGCACAGGGCCAAGCAGCACTGTCCGGAAAGAGGTCTTGCAGCCTCATAGGACAAAGGTATTTAGCAGTTTATATTTACCAGAATAATCTCAATTCCATGTTCTGTGTACTGTGGAAGACTGGATATAGTGAATAGTGATCATTTACATGATCTGGCATTTCCGCATAGGGGGTGTGACCGCGCACCTCCCCAGTTGTGTTGTCATTTGCTACAGCACAAGCCAATCATCAGGTCCCAGGACAATGACCTGCTGTGCTGCCTATCCACAGTAAAAGTATTGTTGGCAGTCCACAAGGGAACTTCTGCTAACCAATATTTGGATATAAAATGGAAATGTAATGCGATCTCATGTAGCATAAAATTATAATACATTTAGAAAATATACAACTGTTTTTGTTTTTGAAAAACCAATGGCTGTGCTATAAAAATTTTGCAGTAATATTCCATCGTCTACACCTTCAAAGTCCTATCAGAAAAATTATGTAAAAATACAATAAATTGTAGCCAAACATTTGTGCAGGAAGTCAGTCTTCTGTAAATCCAGTATACTCAACTGTGGTAATGCTATAGACAGAATATTCATCCAAATATGGTAGGAATGCCCAGCAGAGCAATGCAGTGTTAATTAAAACAAACTGCAAACCATCTGCGGATAGCCTAACATACCAGGTTGTCATTATCACCTTGGATAGGCTGATGCAGCTGCACAACAGAAAGGGCATTTGTATCTGTCTCTATATACTTCATAGGTCCTGCACACTTTAAAATTTTACTAGCATAATCTCTGCTGGCATTTTGAAGTACACAAAACAGTGTAATTTATTTTCCATAACAAAACAATATCATGCTGTAATAACTAATTTAAACATTGCATCTATGAAAAATACTGAAACAGCAAGCAAAGCGTTTCAGATATATTTTATCTACATAGTTGTATAACATAAAGGGGGAGATTTACTAAAACTGGTGCACTCAGAATCTGGTGCAGCTGTGCATAGTAAACATATAAATACAATGTGAATATGGTATCAAATCAAAAAAACCCCTAAACCTACACTAATATCAAATTGGAAAAAAACTTTCAACCTCTGAAAGCTTGAAATCAAATAAATTAATCCAAAAAAGAATCTTCCCTCTTTTAACAAATGCTCTACCTATATATACAAAGCAAAACTTTCCCCATATAATTATATACGTGAACTACCACAAAATCATAAATTCCAGTGTCTCAGTGATCAAAACCAAAACATAAAAGTCCAGTGTCTCGATAATCAAAATAGTAGAGCTAAAAAAGATGTGTTTCTTGCAGCGTTGATTGTGTTCAATAATTTTTGTGAAAAACCTCAAAAATAAAGAAACTCACAATAGTGCATTACCATAACAAAATTACAAACAAAAACACACAAATAAAATAAATAAAAAAAAAAAAAAATATGGAAATATATATATATATATATATATATATACACACCTATATATACACATACATGCACACACAAATGTGTATCATAAGATTGTGCAACACTAAGTGATATAAATAGTGAAACACTTGTGAAAAAACCTTCCAAAAAGGATAATAAACACTCGTGCTCAAAAAATATAAAATCCTGAAGTGATTCACTCAGTGAAACTCCTACCCACACGTGACACTTCTAGTGAGTAAGGCAAATATACCCTTACCAACAGTAGAAAAAACCCACGCCTTTATAATATAATTTGTAGAGATCCTCCAAAGGAACTTTTCTCCTCCTCTCCTCCTTCACTTATTGTTAGGGTAATGTTGTAATGCCATCCACATTCACAGGTCTATGGTCATGGATTTACCAGGCTCCAGTATAATGGAAATTAACCATGACGTACCTCCATGTATATTCAGAGTAGTAACATTTTAATGAATCTGCTTACATTTAAAACTTGCGATTAGGAACAAAACCCCACTTTATGGGAATTACCAGGCAGTTCTCACAGTTTCCCAGGCAGTTCACACATGAGTATCCAGCGATTCCCCAACAAAGATGACCGCTGTAACACTTCCGGTTCCTTGCTCCTTACGTATGACGTCACTTCCTCTTGACGCGTTTCGTCACATCCGGGACTTAATCATAAGAGAGAGAGACGTCCTGACACCTGGCCGCAATAAATACCGCTCCTCAATTGACTGACGATACTCCGATCGCCATATTGGAACAGGGAAACATTGCCCTTACTAAACCGCACAGCCGACTAACAGGAAATATACTCCCTATACACTCACAAAATGGGAGCATCCCCAGTGGGACCGCATTCAGTATGGCAGCTATATCCAATAATCCAAATCAAGAAGATTACATTAATATATATCTCAACTAATCATGATTTCACATTGAATACAACTATTAAATTAAAGCATTGATAAAACCATTATTTAATTTAATATCCCCTACTTTGTGTATATCCTAGCAAACATCTCATATAGTAAACTATATCTAGACTAATATCTACTGTCTAAATGCCCCCTACTGGTCATGATAAATATTACCATCTCATCTAAAATATAAATATCCTAATAAAATACACATACAGTTATAATTAATTTTAAATATAAATTATTTCTTTTTTAACCTAAAAAGCCAGAAGAACATTTATTTTAAAATATTTATATAATTAACTAAGTTAGAACAAAAATAAAATAAAAATAAAACTACAACCAGACATTTATATTATTTAAAAATTAGAAATAAAACAATTAAGGTCTAAATCCACATTTAATCCTCTGGGTCTAAGTGTTCTTAATTGGAATATCCAAAATGTTTCATTTTGTGACAAAATTTTAATTTTATCACTACCTCTCCAGTGAGCTTCTATAGAGTCAATCCCACAGAATTTCAGGGTCCCCGGATCGCAATTATGGATATCCCTGAAGTGTCTGGAGAGACAGTGATTGTCAGGGATCACGGCGCCGGAATCCTGCATCACGGCGCCGTCCCCCCGCGCATGCGCACTGGCGGCGAGCCGCGGCTGACAGGACGCCGCGCATGCGCAGTAGAGAGTCGAGGGCGCGCCTCAGGCGTCCAATGACAGCCGGGGGCGCGTCCCAGCCAGCCAATGACAGTGCAGGGCGCACTATTTAAAGATGCCCTGCACTGTCACCCATTGCCGCAAGGTCTTATGTGATCCTGGATACCTGCTCCTGTTCTGTGACCCTGTTTTCGACCCTGACTACGCTGCCTGCCCCTGTGTTTGACCCGGCTTGTCCTGACTACTCTGCCTGCCCCTGTGTTTGACCCGGCTTGTCCTGACTACTCTGCCTGCTCCTGCGTTTTGACTCGGATATCCTGACTATTCTACGGACTGATTTACCTGGCTGACCCTGCATGTGACCTGACTACTCCTTGCCCGCTGATTTGGTACCCCGCTTACCCCCCACGGAACCACTATCCGTGCCACCCTGCTGGGGCCGTCATCCGCCTCATATCTGGCTCTCCCGGTACCTACACGCATCCCCGGAGGCCTTCCCAGCCGCTGGTGGGCCCGCCCAGAGGTCGTGACCTGGCCCGGGACTGTTTCAAGTCCATCCCCACCATCAGGGGCCCTGGTGAAGGCACAGCCCGGGCTTAGATCCCACGCTCTGGGTTGGTCTATCAGTTGGCAGCCGGAAGGCTCCGCCTGGCGGATCATAACAGTACCTTGCGGCCATGACAGAGCCAGGAGGTGGACCGGCGTCCCTAGAGGATATTTGCCAGCACCTGGCAACTTTGACCCAGGCCTTCCAGAACTTCCACAGTCGCTGCGCCCGACTGGAAGACGGCATGGAGACATTAGCCCCCCAGACTCCCCCTGCTCAGAGTCCCCCGTCTGTGGAACCTCCCGCTACCCCGACATCCGGAGCAGTTGCCACACCCTTAGCTCCTGAGCCCCGCGTTCCCCTGCCGGAACGGTTCCGTGGTGACCGGAGCCGCTTCCGAGCCTTCCGGAATGCTTGCACACTATATTTTGACTTGCAGCCCCGCACATTCTCCTCCGAGACCGTCAGGGTGGGGTTTATAGTCTCTCTCCTTCAGGATGAGCCCCAGGATTGGGCTCACCGTCTGATGGAGAGGCGTGACCCCCAGCTTGACTCCGTGACCAAGTTCTTTCAGGCCATGGCAGTATTGTATGACGACCCTCAGCGGGCTGCCTCCGCAGAGGCTACCCTATACTCTCTGCGGCAAGGCCGCCGGGCAGCCGAAGAATACGCGTCCGACTTTAGGCGATGCATGGGAGACACCAGATGGAACGATGCGGCCTTATGTCACCAGTTCCGCATCGGGCTGTCTGAGTCTCTCAAGGACGAACTAGCACGAGTAGGCCTACCAGACTCCCTGGAAAGACTGATTGAGTTGGCCATCCAGATTGACCGTAGGTTAAGGGAACGTCGGCTGGAAAGGAGCAGCCAGGGTCAAAGGGTGGCATGGATCCCACCGAGAGACACAGCTCCAACCCCGGGGAACCATCCCCGAGGCACGGAATCGGGGGACAACCCGGAACCCATGCAGCTGGGACTGGCCCGTTCCCACTTGTCGGTCGAGGAACGTCAAAGGAGACGATCGCTGAACCTATGCCTGTACTGCGGGGAAGCTGGTCACCAGGTGCGCTCCTGTCCTGCAAAGATGAGTAAGTCCGCTTCCTTTTCTTTTACCTTACCCGCAGGAAGGGATGATCAGTCCAATTACCTGGCCATACCTGTGTCTTTGCAGCTCCCGGGAAGAACACTATCGGTGACCGCAATCGTTGACTCTGGAGCTTGTAGTTGCTTTGTCGACCTGACTTTTGCCCACCGGCAAAAAATACCACTGCAGACCAAAGAAAGGGGGTTCAACATCTTCTTGGCAGACGGCTCCAGTATAAAATCAGGGGTGGTGGACCAGGAGACACCACCCATTTTTACCACAATAGCAGACCATCACCAGGAGTTCCTCCGTTTGGATGCCATCGCATCACCCCTATTTCCAGTCATTCTGGGGCTCCCTTGGCTGCGGGCCCATAACCCCCAGGTTGACTGGGAAAGGGGGACGATTCAATTTAGGTCACCCTACTGTTTGAATCACTGCCAGGTCACGGGATCCGTGGGTCCCCGGTTCCTCCTGTGCTTGGACGGTGATGCCAATCTATCCCAGACTATTCCCCCGGCCTACCATGACTTCTTGGACGTTTTCAGTAAGCGAGGGGCTGACGTTCTTCCCCCACACCGTTCTTACGATTGTCCTATAGACCTCCTACCCGGATCTGAGATCTCGTTCGGCCGGATCTTTCCCTTGTCAGAAACGGAATCGGGTGTACTGAGGGAATATATTGACGAGAACCTGCGGAAGGGGTTTATTCGTCCTTCCACATCCCCAGCCGGGGCCGGGCTGTTCTTCGTAGAGAAGAAGGACAAATCGTTACGGCCCTGCATAGACTACCGTGATCTAAACAAGATAACGGTAAAGAACCGTTATCCCTTACCGTTAGTCCCCGAGCTCCTCCAGAGATTAAAATCGGCAATGATATTCACTAAACTAGACCTGCGGGGGGCCTATAACCTTGTCCGTATCAGGGAGGGGGATGAGTGGAAGACGGCCTTCCGTACGAGATTCGGTCACTACGAATATCTAGTGATGCCATTCGGGCTCTGTAATGCACCGGCAACCTTCCAGCATTTCATCAACGATGTTTTTCGTGATTTCCTCGATGTCTTTGTAGTAGTTTATTTGGATGACATCCTAATTTTCTCCCCTTCACTGGAGGTTCATCGAGGTCACGTAGTACGGGTATTAGAACGGTTGCGTCAACACGGGCTATACGCCAAGGCAGAAAAGTGCTGTTTCGAACAGCGCGAAATCACGTTCTTGGGACTGGTTCTCTCTTCCGCGGGGGTCGCGATGGATCCCCAGAAAGTCACGGCGATCTTAGATTGGCCAATACCCGCCGACAAAAAGGGGGTACAGCGTTTCATCGGCTTTTCCAATTTTTATAGAAAGTTTGTTAGGAACTTCTCCGGTCTGGTCTCCCCGATCACGCAACTGACGAAACAAGGGGTCCGTTTTAAGTGGACTTCCGAAGCCCAGACGGCATTCGAGAAGCTCAAAAAATTATTCACGTCTGCGCCCATCCTCTGCCATCCGGATACTTCCCTCCCATATGTCTTGGAAGTGGATGCCTCTGAGAACGCGGTAGGAGCGGTTCTGTCTCAAAGAAATGGAACCAAGGAACTACTGCACCCCGTGGCGTTCTTCTCCAGGAAGTTGACGCCGGCTGAACGTAACTATGACATTGGAGATCGGGAGCTCCTGGCCATCAAATCCGCTCTAGAAGAATGGAGGTACTTACTGGAAGGAGCCACACACCCAATCCTAGTCTTCACAGATCACAAGAACCTGGAATATTTAAGAACAGCGAAACGACTGAGACCTCGCCAGGCAAGATGGGCTCTTTTCTTCTCGCGATTCACTCTCCATATTACGTACCGACCCGGTACTAAGAACACAAAACCAGACGCTCTGTCCCGCATTTTTGAGGACCCCGATGACACAGTGGTACCTGACACCATCTTACCTTCCGGAAGTTTCCTTGCTCTACAAACAGAACTTCGTTCCAGACTCCTCGACGCTTCTACAGGACTACCAGTTCCGTCGGGGTCACCCCTCCTGAACCACGGCGGGCTGTTTTGGAAGGAAGACCGGATCATGGTCCCAGAAGAGGTGCGAACCCTGGTCCTAGGGCACTGCCACGACCATCGAATGGCAGGTCACTTCGGGGTTGCGAAAACTCTGGAACTACTACGGCGCTCGTTCTGGTGGCCGAACATGAATAAGGACTGCGAGCGTTACGTCCAGACCTGCTCCACCTGTCAAAGGAACAAGCCCTCCAGGAGCCGGGCATGGGGATTGTTACGTCCATTACCAATACCCAAGCGGGCCTGGCAAATGATTGCCATGGACTTTGTGGTCGAACTCCCACCATCCCAAGGCTACACAGCAATAATGGTGGTCGTGGACCGCTTCTCAAAGATGGCACATTTTATACCCCTGGAGAAAACCCCATCGGCACCTGAAACGGCACGGATCTTCATTAAGGAAGTAGTCAGGCTTCATGGGGTCCCCGAAGATATAGTGTCAGATCGGGGAGTCCAATTCACCTCCAGGTTCTGGAACTCCTTGTGTAAAGCACTAGGAATCAAGCTGTCGCTTTCATCCGCCTACCACCCACAGACCAACGGCCAAACCGAGAGGACCAACCAAACGCTGGAACAATACCTGCGATGTTACACGTCCTACCTTCAGGATGACTGGTTGACGTTGTTGCCGTCCGCAGAATTCGCGTACAACAACTCGAGTCACTCTGCAACGGGGCAATCCCCGTTCTTCGCCAATTACGGGTATCATCCCACATTTCTCCCTGACCTGATGCCTGAAAACCCGGTACCGGCATCTCAGGACGTCTTAAACTTCTTCTCTGTCAATAACAAGACAATTCAGGAAGCCATCGCCAAAGCCCAAGGGGACAGTAAGAGGGCGTTCGACAGGAAAAGAAGAGGAGAATTACTGCTTCAACCAGGGGATCGGGTATGGCTGTCAACGACCAACTTGAAGATGCTGCATCCTTCGAGGAAGCTGGGACCCAAGTACATTGGCCCATTTCCGGTAAAGCGTGTAGTCAACAAGGTGGCCTACGAGCTTGAGCTTCCACAGACCTTCAGGGTACATCCTGTGTTCCATGTGTCTCTCCTGAAACCATCCAGACCGGATCCTTTCCCGGACCGTGAGTCCAGACCTCCCGAGGCAATCTCCGTAGATGACCAGGAGGAATACGAAGTGGAGACTATCCTCAGTTGCCGACGGAGGGGGAACCAGACCCAGTTCCTGATAAAATGGAAGGGTTATGGCCCTGAGGAGAACTCATGGGAACCCGCCCAGAACATTCACGCTCCCCGGCTCATCCGGGAATTTTTTCGTGGACTCCCGCGGTGGAGAGATCAGTGGGGCTCCCGGAGGGTGCCCATTGGGGGGGCAGTGTCAGGGATCACGGCGCCGGAATCCTGCATCACGGCGCCGTCCCCCCGCGCATGCGCACTGGCGGCGAGCCGCGGCTGACAGGACGCCGCGCATGCGCAGTAGAGAGTCGAGGGCGCGCCTCAGGCGTCCAATGACAGCCGGGGGCGCGTCCCAGCCAGCCAATGACAGTGCAGGGCGCACTATTTAAAGATGCCCTGCACTGTCACCCATTGCCGCAAGGTCTTATGTGATCCTGGATACCTGCTCCTGTTCTGTGACCCTGTTTTCGACCCTGACTACGCTGCCTGCCCCTGTGTTTGACCCGGCTTGTCCTGACTACTCTGCCTGCCCCTGTGTTTGACCCGGCTTGTCCTGACTACTCTGCCTGCTCCTGCGTTTTGACTCGGATATCCTGACTATTCTACGGACTGATTTACCTGGCTGACCCTGCATGTGACCTGACTACTCCTTGCCCGCTGATTTGGTACCCCGCTTACCCCCCACGGAACCACTATCCGTGCCACCCTGCTGGGGCCGTCATCCGCCTCATATCTGGCTCTCCCGGTACCTACACGCATCCCCGGAGGCCTTCCCAGCCGCTGGTGGGCCCGCCCAGAGGTCGTGACCTGGCCCGGGACTGTTTCAAGTCCATCCCCACCATCAGGGGCCCTGGGGAAGGCACAGCCCGGGCTTAGACCCCACGCTCTGGGTTGGTCTATCAGTTGGCAGCCGGAAGGCTCCGCCTGGCGGATCATAACAGTGATCTTTTTTACCTTTTCTAATATTATTAACATGTTCGCTCAATCTTTTATGAAGGGGTCTTGACGTTCTGCCCACATATTGTAAGTGGCATGAGCATTCTAATAGATATGTGACAAATGTCGAATTGCACGAAATGAACTTTTTTATTTCAACACTCTTTCCTGTATTTTGGGAAGTAAAATCTTTAATAGATCTGCTATTAATACCTGTTGTTTTACATATGGAACATTTTTTACAGGGGTAAAAACCTTTAAGATTAAACATATTTATCTTCTTTTTCCTGGGGGGAGAAATGACATTTTTTACTAAGATATCCCTTAAGTTGTTTGTTCTCCTATAAATAAAAGTAGGTTTTTCCGGTATTACCTGGCCCAAGATTCTATCCTTTTTGATAATTGGCCAGTGTTTGTTAAAAATAGATTCTATCTCTTTGTATTGACAATTATATCTAGATATAAACGCATAGTCCACCCTTTTATTTTTCTCTTTTATTTGTTTAGATTGATAACTAACTTTTTGATCTCCAATGTAATTCTTGCTAATTTCAAACCTAATTTTTTCTAACTTGGTAGAGTCATATCCTTTCTGGACAAACCTGTCCTTGATTATCTCTGATTGTTCTATATAATCCTTCAGTCTCGAACAATTCCGCATGATTCTAACAAACTGACTCTTAGGTATATCATTTATCCAAATAGGGTGGTGGCAGCTATTGGTCGGTATGAAGCCATTTCTGTCTGTTTCCTTAAAATATGTTTTAGTAAAAAGAGAATCATTTTCTTTAAAAATATTAAGATCTAAAAAATTGATCGACATAAAATCCACCATAAACGGAAAACCTAAATTATATTCGTTATTCTCTAAAATTGAAAAGAACTCTTTCAATGATTGTAGGGAACCCTTCCACATTACACTACAACAGGTATTAATAGCAGATCTATTAAAGATTTTACTTCCCAAAATACAGGAAAGAGTTTTGAAATAAAAAAGTTCATTTCGTGCAATTCGACATTTGTCACATATCTATTAGAATGCTCATGCCACTTACAATATGTGGGCAGAACGTCAAGACCCCTTCATAAAAGATTGAGCGAACATGTTAATAATATTAGAAAAGGTAAAAAAGATCACTGTATCTCCAGACACTTCAGGGATATCCATAATTGCAATCCGGGGACCCTGAAATTCTGTGGGATTGACTCTATAGAAGCTCACTGGAGAGGTAGTGATAAAATTAAAATTTTGTCACAAAATGAAACATTTTGGATATTCCAATTAAGAACACTTAGACCCAGAGGATTAAATGTGGATTTAGACCTTAATTGTTTTATTTCTAATTTTTAAATAATACTAAATGTCTGGTTGTAGTTTTATTTTTATTTTATTTTTGTTCTAACTTAGTTAATTATATAAATATTTTAAAATAAATGTTCTTCTGGCTTTTTAGGTTAAAAAAGAAATAATTTATATTTAAAATTAATTATAACTGTATGTGTATTTTATTAGGATATTTATATTTTAGATGAGATGGTAATATTTATCATGACCAGTAGGGGGCGTTTAGACAGTAGATATTAGTCTAGATATAGTTTACTATATGAGATGTTTGCTAGGATATACACAAAGTAGGGGATATTAAATTAAATAATGGTTTTATCAATGCTTTAATTTAATAGTTGTATTCAATGTGAAATCATGATTAGTTGAGATATATATTAATGTAATCTTCTTGATTTGGATTATTGAATATAGCTGCCATACTGAATGCGGTCCCACTGGGGATGCTCCCATTTTGTGAGTGTATAGGGAGTATATTTCCTGTTAGTCGGCTGTGCGGTTTAGTAAGGGCAATGTTTCCCTGTTCCAATATGGCGATCGGAGTATCGTCAGTCAATTGAGGAGCGGTATTTATTGCGGCCAGGTGTCAGGACGTCTCTCTCTCTTATGATTAAGTCCCGGATGTGACGAAACGCGTCAAGAGGAAGTGACGTCATACGCAAGGAGCAGGAACCGGAAGTGTTACAGCGGTCATCTTTGTTGGGGAATCGCTGGATACTCATGTGTGAACTGCCTGGGAAACTGTGAGAACTGCCTGGTAATTCCCATAAAGTGGGGTTTTGTTCCTAATCGCAAGTTTTAAATGTAAGCAGATTCATTAAAATGTTACTACTCTGAATATACATGGAGGTACGTCATGGTTAATTTCCATTATACTGGAGCCTGGTAAATCCATGACCATAGACCTGTGAATGTGGATGGCATTACAACATTACCCTAACAATAAGTGAAGGAGGAGAGGAGGAGAAAAGTTCCTTTGGAGGATCTCTACAAATTATATTATAAAGGCGT
This sequence comes from Staurois parvus, assembly GCF_062004578.1. Classification (NCBI taxonomy): domain Eukaryota; kingdom Metazoa; phylum Chordata; class Amphibia; order Anura; family Ranidae; genus Staurois; species Staurois parvus. Next base: position 7,115,458 of record NW_028317808.1, read on the forward strand.
GGGTTTTTTCTACTGTTGGTAAGGGTATATTTGCCTTACTCACTAGAAGTGTCACGTGTGGGTAGGAGTTTCACTGAGTGAATCACTTCAGGATTTTATATTTTTTGAGCACGAGTGTTTATTATCCTTTTTGGAAGGTTTTTTCACAAGTGTTTCACTATTTATATCACTTAGTGTTGCACAATCTTATGATACACATTTGTGTGTGCATGTATGTGTATATATAGGTGTGTATATATGTATATATATATATATATATATATATTTCCATATTTTTTTTTTTTTAATTTATTTTATTTGTGTGTTTTTGTTTGTGATTTTGTTATGGTAATGCACTATTGTGAGTTTCTTAATTTTTGAGGTTTTTCACAAAAATTATTGAACACAATCAACGCTGCAAGAAACACATCTTTTTTAGCTCTACTATTTTGATTATCGAGACACTGGACTTTTATGTTTTGGTTTTGATCACTGAGACACTGGAATTTATGATTTTGTGGTAGTTCACGTATATAATTATATGGGGAAAGTTTTGCTTTGTATATATAGGTAGAGTATTTGTTAAAAGAGGGAAGATTCTTTTTTGGATTAATTTATTTGATTGTGCATAGTAACCAATCAGCTTGTAACTTCTGTTTGTTCAGTTACATTTTATTGATAAAATCTGTGTGGAGCAGTTTTAGTAAATTTACCTCAAAGTACACAGTCAGGGATTTGTTTTCTAAAAAAAAAGGTGCAGTAACATCCCCCTTCTGAATTATTTCTTTTCTATGCCCCCCTATCGACCTCCAAGAACCATCCCTTGCTTCCACCCCCTACCCACCTCCCAGCACTGTTCCTTTTAGAGAATATAGAACCAAGTATCATTTTGAGGTGCTAAACAATATGTATAGAATTTGTTAATGATAACAATAAAAGCAGTAAAATAGATCCCTTGCAGCCAGCAGCAATAGACCCCCCTGCAGCAAACAATAGATTCCCCCAAAAAAATGGAACTCCACAGCAACAACCCAGAAGATCTCCCAGCATCAATAAACCCCTCCTTCAACAGTAGATCCTTTGCAGCAACACAATACCTCCCCAGAAACAATAGATCCTTTCCAGAGGCATTGGCTATCATAGTGATCAGTCACTGTGCAGCCCTGCCCCTTGTTTTTTCTCTCTCCATTAATTGTAGAAGAGAGATACATTGTATCTCTCTAACTCCTGCCATAGGTGTCCGTTTTTATGACACAGAGAATAGCTGCGATTCAGAGGATCACAGCTATTCTCTGGTCATTCACAGTTTATGACACTCAGGAGATCAGCGGAGAACATGTTCAGCCCTTCACTGGAGATCTGTGTTCTCCCTCCAGATTCTCCAGCCCAGAGCTGGAGAATCGGAGGGACCGCAAACTAAGCAGAGATAATTTACCTCTGCTTAGTAAACTGATCTTTTACTGTAATCTCGCGAGATTATAGTAAAATCAGCCGTTTGTAGACCGTTATCCAGCATTTGTAGACCATTCTCCCTTCGCTCGGAGAACTGCTTCATAAAAGGCATTCACAGGAGAACGCCGGAGAACTGAGCAGCGATCATTTACCACTGGTTCATAAACGAACACCATAGAGAGATAAAAAAATGTTTGTAAAAAAAAAAAAAAGAAGATAAATAAATAAATATTAAAAAATAAAATAAAAAAATAAAGAAAAATACCTAGATCAAGGTTTGATCTAGTTCAGTACCAGGATTAGTACCAGGATTAGTGTTTGGGTTAAGGTTAGGGTCAAAGGTCAAGGTCAAAGGTCAGGATTTAAAGAAATTGGTATCAGTGTCTGTTAGCGTTAGTGTCAGTGTGTTTTAGGTAAAAAAAAAGATAAAAACAAAATGCGCACTATTCTTTCTGGGCTGTACTACGGGTACAAACAACAAATAACATACACATATATGGTATCGCTGCGATCGCCAAGAGCTGGAGAATTGATTTTGGGTTCTATGGAGGTAGGTTATGGTCGTAACAAGAAACACACAGCTAAATAAAAAAAAAACTTTTTTTTTTTACTATTGGGCCAGTTTTCCTTTGATAATGAAAAAAAAATAAGGCGATATCCATTATCATTTACCACCAAATGAAAGCCCAATTTGTCCTGAAAAAAACAAGGTATAATCCACCTGGACGTACAAAGTAGTTGTGATGATATGTACGGTTTTACTAACACATATCAACGTTGCAGAATTGTGCTTCGGCATTTAGATTTGTTTTACCCTTAGGCGTGAAGGGGTTAAGTATATCTATAGCCCAAATTTATTTTTTTCTTTAGTTTTTAGTAGTTTTTTCTTTTTGCTGCAACAGTTGTCAACAGAACAGGTGTCCGTGACGACGCCTTGTAGGAGGGGCGAAACACCTTGACGCAATTTCTGGTTCCGACCTATGATGTGTGAAGTCACTTCTGGTGAGTGGAATGCACGCTGTTGCGGCATTCTGCTGCCATCTTTTGTGTGGGGAGGATAGTTCTATCTCCCTACTGCTGCTAGTTCATTTCTGCCTATGCTGCTGTGATAGTAAAATATATTATTGGGAAGTCTCAGATGGGATCTTCTGTCTGCCCAAGGAGTTTGATCTATTAAAAGGCTTGTTTTTTATTCTCATGTCAACGCAATATGGGCATCATTTTTTAACATTAAAAAATATACACATTATCACTCTATTGGCTCTCCCTTTTTTTTGCATTGCCATCCATCCATGAGCGAGAGCTTGGAGGTCGCCAAGGAAGGATCACTGGAGACTATTTGGGAGGCTTTTATGTCCATTTAAGCTGGCTACAATTTCATTTAATGTGACTGCAATGATGGACATGTTTTTGTTCTTTGGGTTTCATGCAGTATTACACTATTGGTGTTTCTGTTTTTTTTTTGCATTTTCATCGATTCGTGAGAGATTGTTCTGGAAGGTTATTCAGTAAAGATTTGCTAAATAAGATACACCTGTGCAGGGGCGGACTGACAACTCATGGGGCCCCCGGGTAATAGAGGATCATGGGGCCCCTGTGTCCTTGCCCAAACTCAAAAGAGCCTATGAAAAAGGTACCAGGGGCATCTCATGGGGCCCCCTTTTAACCCCGGGCCCTCGGGCAGTGCCCGAGTTGCCAAATGGTCAGTCCGCCCCTGCATCTGTGCTGACTATTTCCCACCTTTAAGCCTGTTTTGATTATTAAGCCATATCAGCTTGAGAATCCACTTTATCTGGTGAGTGAGGGTGAAATTGAATATCACGAATGATGTGAGCATGCTGGAAAATTTATAACTTCTTTTCTATCATGTTTTTCTGCATTGGAGCACAAGACTTTATTTGGGACTTTTGGAATTTTGTATATGTTTTTTAATTTTTTTGTGCTGTGTTTTATTATAGAGCAGGTGTTCTGAATGGAAAGATTCCCCTGTATTTCTGTACTAGAGATGACTGTCAAAGTTTGGATTCTCATCACTTACCCCTGGTTCACATCTGTGCGGGTGGTGCCACTGCGGGACCCGCACAAATACCTGCGGCCACACCACCCACACAGAAGAACGCGGGACCCACAGATGGGTGCCATTACTTCTAATGGCACGCCGCCCGCACTGGAAATCGCAACCATACTGGGAACCGAGGTTCCCGTGCAATCTGCAGTTTCCAAAGTAGTGCAGGGACTTCTTCCCTGCATGTCCTGGGGTACGGGAGTCCATTCAAGTGAATGAGCTCTCGTGCCTGCGCAAATCGCAGCTGCATGATCGCACAGATGTGAATCAGGGCTTAAGTTGAGTTCATGCTGTTGCAGTGTGTTAATGCATGCACATTAACATGGATCACATTAAGGCAACCTGTCTTAGACACCAAAGTGCACCAAAACAGGTCCATGCACCATTGTTTGTATCAAAGCCACCACGATGAACATTAGTGAGTTACTGTGAGTTTTGGTCTGCTGCAATGCAGGTGCATTGGGGTGCAATTAACAATAAATGGCACCGCAGTGCATCAATGTGCATAACATGAGCAGCAGAGTTTTGCGGAGTGTTGCAGTAATGTGCACATTAACAAATTCAACAGTGTGAGCTCGGCTTTAATTCATTTTTAACATTTTTCGCAATCTTTCCAAAAACTAAAACAAAACAAAAACAGAGCAATAAAAGAATTTCAGCTTTAAATGCACTTCATATAATGTTATACATTTGCTTTCTGGTCCAATAATCTTTGGTAATGTTGTAGGGTAATTTACTTAGATTTAGAGCTGAGCTCTAAAAAGCTGAGTTCAGTGCCCCAATCATGTGTATAGGAGGTTTTTTGTCTTTTAAATATGTATCTACATAATTGTGTATTAAGGTTGAACACAGGTTTAAAATATATACTCTTTTTTTAGATTGGAAATTAAGTGCAGAAACATTTACGAAAGATAAAAACTTATCATCAGGTTGGGCGCTACCACTACGCAAACTAGGCAGCCTCCTGGGGCCGCCGATAGGGCAGTACAACCGGCCCTGCTGTAACATTGTAACCCAATACGCTGCAAAGACACTGCCACCATAGTATAGCAATAATGGCAGGGTGTTGTGTAAAACCCCCCATTGACGTACTACGGTGGCAGTGCCTTTGCATCATAATGGGGAGTGGTTGGGGGGCTGAGTCGCACATTTTTAATGTCCCTGAAACACAAGTGTAAATAAGAACTAACAGGAAGGTGGAAATTATCCAATAGCTGTGCAGTCACCAGATCGCTTCCACACCCCCCATGTGCCCTGGCATGCTTCCCAGGCTCTGTGCTTTCATCAGCGGACCTGGGACCTGCATGGTGGGTGCCACTGGTAGAAGGGAGGGAGATCAACGAACACCTGTTCACTGATCTCCCCTTCCTGTTTATGACCCGGAAGCAACATGTAAAATGTCACTTTTGGGACCTGGTGTCACTGTCCCCAGACAGGACTGGATGATGCTAGCTGGAGACAAAGACGTCTCCTGCAAATTTCAGCGAATCCGTGAAGAAGAGGTATCCAGCCAATGAGGTGCTGTGCAAGCCGTGCTGCACGCAACATCACTTTCTCCCAGATCCCTAGTCAATCCAATACAGAAGTATTGGGACACCTGCCTTTACACGCACATGAACTTTAATGGCATCCCAGTCTTAGTCTGTAGGGTTCAATATTAAGTTGGCCCACCCCTTGGCAGCTGTAACAGCTTCAACTCTTCGGAGAAGGCTGTCCACAAGGTTTAGGAGTGTGTCTATGGGAAGGTTCGACCATTCTTCCAGAAGCACATTTGTGAGGTCAGGCACTGATGTCGGACAGGAAGGCCTGGCTCGAAGTCTCTGCTCTAATTCATCCCAAAGGTGTTCTATCGGGTTGAGGTCAGGACTCTGTGCAGGTCAGTCAATTTCCTCCACTCCAAACTTGCTCATCCATGTCTTTATGGACCTTGCTTTGTGCACTGGTGCGCATTCATGTAGGAACAGGAAGGGGCAATCTCCAAACTGTTCCCACAATGTTGGGACCATGAAATGGTCCAAAATGTCTTGGTATGCTGACACCTTAAGAGTTCCCTTCGCTGGAACTAAGAGGCCAAACCCCTGAAAAACAACCTCACACCGTAATCCCCCCCTCCACCAAACTTTACACTTGGCACAATGCAGTCAGACAAGTATCATTCTCCTGGCAACCACCAAACCCAGACACGTCCATCGGATTGCTAGACAAAGAAGCATGACTCATCACTCCAGAGAACACATCACCACTGCTCTAGAGTCCAGTGGCGGCGTGCTTTACACCACTGCATCCCACACTTTGCATTGCACTTGGTGATGCAAGGCTTGGATGTAGCTGCTTGGCCATGGAAACCCATTCCATGAAGCTCTCTATGCACTGTTGCTAATCTGAAGGCCACACAAAGTTTGGACGTCTTTAGATATTGACTCTGCAGACAGTAAGTGACTTCTGCACACTGTGTATTTCAGCATGCGCTGACCCCGTTCTGTCATTTTACATGGTCTACCACTTCATGGCTGAGTTGCTGTTGAACCCAGTTGCTTCCACTTTGTTATAATACCACTAACAGTTGACCGTTTAACAGCTAATTTAGTAGCAAGGAAATTTCATGGATTGACTTATTGCACAGGTGGCAACCTATCATGTACCACACTTGAATTCACTGAGCTCCTGAGAGCGAGCCATTCTTTAACAAATGTTTGTAGAAGAAATCTGCCTGCCTAGGTGCTTGATTTTATACACCTGTGGCCAATGAGGAGATTAGAACACCTGAATCCAATGATTTGGAGGGGTGTCCCAATGCTTTTGGCAATATAGTGTACTTTGCTGTCTGCAAGCAGTGAAACTTGTACTGACTCTGCCTCCTGAAACTCCTCCTCTCAGCACCTCTGTAGTTCAGAAGGCAGGCTCTGTGAAATATGTGACACAGCAGTGCCTAATCCAACAGTAACCAGAAACCGGCGCTCAAATCTCTCTTGCTCCACTCAAAATGGAATCCTGCACTTGCTGAGGTGCCGCCTTTGGTAGATCGGGGAATCTTGATACTAGCAGAAAAGAACAAAACATTGCGCACTCTCCTTGTGCATTACCGTGATAATATGAAATTTATTATACAAATACAAAAACATACTCACAAGCCAAAAAGGTCATAAAAACAGAAACAAGGAGTCAAAAGATGCTAGTGGTGGACAGCATAAGTCCTCGGATAAAGTACTAACGTATTTCGGGAGTTGAACTCCCTTCCTCAGAGCAATAGATGAAACTCTATTTCATCTATTGCTCTGAGGAAGGGAGTTTGACTCCCAAAACACGTTAGCACTTTACCCGAGGACCTATGCTGTCCATGACTGGCATCTTTTGACTCCTTGTCTCTGTTTTTATGACCTTTTTAGCTTGTGAGTATGTTTTTGTATTTTTATAATAAATTTAATATTATCACGGTAATGCACGAGGAGAGTACGCCCTGTTTTGTTCTTTTCTAACAACAGTGCCTATTCACAAGGTATAATGAATATGTGTTACAGATTTAAAGGAAGTAAATGTGTGGGAATCTTCACAAAGTAAATTTACAGACTTCGAGAACATTCAGACTATTAGGAGTTGGCCAGAAATAATTGAAATACAATGTGGAAATGAATATATGATATTCCATATCTGCTTTAGATAAATCTGTATTGATTATATATTGATATGTCTCTATTAGTAATATTCATTTTGAATGAAATTCTACCAGTATATGGCCAGCTTAAGTCACATATATTCAAGTGGACCTAACAATTATTAAAAGTTATGGCTAGAAATACTCATTGATAACTTTTTTAAAGTTAAATGATCTGTATAAAAACTTTGAAACAACTATATTTCATTTATAATGGCATGGATTTATGTAAGAATAAAGTACTGCAGATCTAAGATGTCACAGAGCCAGCTAGCTTTGGGCCTTATTTATAAGTATGTCTCAAAAAAAATTTATTTACCAGTGTTCAAATGTGATTGGTCACTATGGGGCAATAAAAACAAACCTTGTTGAAGACACAATGATAAGTAAGGGACCTATTTTATCAAGGGATTTGGCTTAGATATAGAGGCACTTCTACTAAGTTGTATAAGGGCTGTTAACTACAGGAAGCATTTTCCCTCTGTTACATTCTTTCCATGGGACTTTCAGAGGACTAAGCCAAAAAGTAATTTGATTTCTGTTCAGATTACAACATGACTATTTTATCTCTGTAATGCTATTAAAGCATTCAAAGGAAAGTAAACTGCTTGTTCAAATGTATAGTGAAATCTGGTTATAGACAGAAAAGAGCAGTCAGTGCAATGCAGTTATATGCACCAACTGCTAAATAAACAGTACATTACTAAGATACAATAAGCAACATAAACACAAATGGGATACTGCAATATTCAAAGTGTAGTCAGTTCATAAAAGTGTTCCCTGCCCTTATAAGTCCAGGAGCAGTTGCACCATCCTAAACCCCTACTGTCATGCTCTAGGTCCCTTTTTTTTTCTTTTTATGCCATTCACTTGATTAGTTCAGCATAATTAAATTGGTTTCTTAACTGTAAGGTACCATTTACACCTGAGCGTTTTATAGCACAAAGCTTGAAGCTCCAAAATGCTCAGGGAGAATGAAAATCAATATTACTCTATAGGAATGTTTCACATCTCCACACGCAAAAATTTGCACAAAAATGCTATGCTCAGGTGTGAATGGGGCCTTAGGGGCCACACTAGTCCAGTGCGTTTTTCTTCTGCATCAAAAATGCATGCACAGTGTTTTCCATGTATTCCAATGACCCTAGTTCACACCAGTGCAGTCAGTTCCAGTCAGTTTCCGGTACAGAAAAAAAAAAGTAGAATATGTTGCATTTTTTTCTGCACAGAACCATACTGGAACATAGCAAACTGCATCAGAACTGCGGTGTGAACTGTAAGCAAAAATGTATCCGGAATGCATCCGGAGTGCATTTTTGAGGTGTGAACTGGCCCTTAACCTCCTTAGCGGTAATCCCGAGTGTAGCTCGGGGTAAAATTTCTATACCAAGAGCGGTAACCCCGAGCTACACTCGGGCTTACCATGCGGCGCTGCTCTGGGGGTCCCTGCAGCACTTACCTTGTCCTTCGCTCCCACGATGTGTCCCCTGCAGCGTCCCCGGCCATCTCCTCCGGCCGATGCCGGCATCTGGCTTCTGTGTTCCGGTCCCTGTGACGTCGGGACGTACGGGCGCCGGAACCGGTGGGAAATTTGAAATTTTTAAAAAATGTCATTTTTGCTGTCATTGCTGTTTCAATGCATTTCACATATATTTTGTCCCTACTGCTTTGTCCTGTGCCCTGCCTGCATTTTGAATGTTCTTTCTGCCTGGAAACTTAGAAAAGTCCATGGCGTCCAAAAAGCATCCCTTTACGTCAAAAGCGGTTTTAGAACAGCGATAGTAAATCAGAACCACTTGCAGAATTGAGTGATAATGATTCGTGGGGAAATTTGTCATTAGACACTGAAAACGATTTTGCGACTTTGCTCAACGATGTGAGAATTTGCCTCTGTATTTCAAATTTCAGTGTTTTTGGTTTGATTATATTATTGAATTAAATTTATTATTATTATATTATTATTTTTTATGATTATTTATTAAATTATAATTTATGATTTTGTGTTTCAAATTTTATCATATCCGGAATGTTTAATAGACTCTTGTTTGTACAGATTTCAGTGAGTTATTCCTAAAAATTACAGCCTACAATAAAAAACTACATATTTCCATGCAAAATAATGGTACCGCTTTCAGCACAAAAAATCGGAAAGAATCATACCGCCGAGGAGGTTAAAGAGGAACTTTCCCCTTATGATAAATTTTACAACAAAAGCAACTTTTTCCACCTCAATACTGGACACTTTCACCCCCTTCCTTCCCAAGCCAATCTTCAGCTGTCAGCGCTCTCACACTTGGAATGACACTTACACAGTCATGCAACACTGTAACCAAATTACATTTTTATATGCATATGGAGGCGGTGTAGCGTTAGATTTGCCCTGTCTTCTTTGTGTTCCCCTCTGACTAATGTCATATTTAATCCCAATCTCCCTGATAGTTTGGCTTTGGCTTGAGTGAGTCCCTGGGCCAAGGCCGAACAATTTCAATTGTGACACTTGGTCCACCCAGTGACTCGTAAGCTTAAACCCTTTTCTGAGATTCAAAAAGCTACCCTTGTGTCATCTCACCAGTATTATGTTTATCTACAGATATGTCACTTTTTCTCCTCCGAAGCCCCATCTCTAACTCTTGAGAAGCCTCTCTTCGAACACATCTGCATTCAGGGTTCATACCAATGGGGCATAATATCCTCTACTTATAAGCTGCTTCAAGACGCCTGCCCCCTTTCTTTTGATACACACCTTTATATGCGCAAATGGCCCCAAATCCTTCAACGTGATACTGCCTTGGATCAATGGAGTAGGATTTGGGAAGCTGCCTCCAGGCCTTCTATTTGTGTAGTATATAAAGAAAACACTTACACTTACACTTACTTTGGTATAAGACTCCTGATGTTCTCCATGCCCGCAGTCTGAGTGTTTCTCCTGTCTGCTGATGAAATAGGCACCCTTTTCCATATTTTTTGGACTTGCCAATACATTGCACCCTCTGGAGAGAGGTCCTTAACCTTTTGCAGCTCCTTTTACAGGCTCCGATTCCATTTGAGCCCATACACTTTTTGCTGGGCCTACCTATTCAAGACTTCTCTAAATTTGCCAGGAAACTTTCCTCCCATGTTTTAACAGTGCCCAGGAGAACCATTCCCATGCATTGGCTTTCTACTATGCCTCCTACACATTAGGAATTGGTGAAGGTTATAGTAGAGATCAGATGAATGGAGTACCTCACTGCCTTACATGCTATCTCTGTCACCATCTTTGAAGCAGTTTGGGAACCGTGGGATCTTTCCGTTTACGATTTGTCTATTCAACTGTCTGAAAATGACGGCTAATTCACTGCAATGCACTGACATTGTATGTACCTATATGCATATCATCGATGAGCCTGTTTCTTTGTTCGTTCATTGCCTTACGATTGTTATTCCATAATTCTATGCAACTTTTCTGATGTACTTTCTTTAAAAAATTAATAAAAAGTAAATTATAAAAAAAATGACATTTTTATCATTGTTTTGAGACAAATAAAGCTTTCTTTGGATGGTATTTAATCACCACTGGGTTTTTTACTTTTTGCTATATAAATGGAAAAAGACCAAAAACTGTGACAAAAAATAAATGTAGCACTACTCCCGTAAGGGTTGCTTAGTAAATTTTGGGTTCCCTGACAATCTGGACCTCTCGTTGAAAGCCCTGCTGACACCACCGTGCTCTTGTGAGCCAAATAAATCACACCTGTAAAATGGACTCACACACAGAGTAGTATAAACCAAATTGAAGTTTAAATTGGAATTGGAGGTAACTGAGTCAAGAATAACAAAATAACACAGACAGCAAATCTGACCACTCTTGGCAATTGTGAGCAAAAGTAACGACATTCACAATGAAGCAACAGTGACTATTAGCAGGCCTGCTTTCAGAAATAATCCACTGCCTCCAGTTTGTGGAGACAGTTGAATCCCCAGTGTGTAGGAATGACTATCAATAACAGATAAGCTCACTGAGGGTCCTCAGAGCTAGGTATTAAGGATTAGATGTGAAATAAAAAGAATTCCTATCAGTGAAGGAGAAAAATTATCTGTTTGCAAAATTTTATAATAGAAACCAAAAAAAACTTTTTTTTTTTTTTGCTCTTTGTTTGTTTAAAGTGCAGAAAAAGAAAACACCCAGTGGTGATTAAATACCACCAAAAGAAAGCTCAATTTGTGTGAAAAAAAGATAACATTTCATATGGGTATAGTGTTGCATGACTGCGCAATTGTCATTCAAAGTGCAACATCACTGAAATCTGAAAATTGGCCTGAGCAGGAAGGGGGTGAAAGTGCTGGTAGGCAAGTGGTTAAAGTAGAACTTTCTCATTTTGGATAGAGTAAGGAAGGGTTATAACCCCTGTCAGATTTTGTTCCGCCATCTGTGTCCTATTACAGATATTTTCCTTCACTTTCTGTCCAATAGCCAAACAGGAAGTGAGTGGAAATAGGAGAATTCCTTGGGGACTCCCAGGTTCCCAGAACTAGTATCCCCAATGGAAGATTTCCCCTGTATTACTTTTCTGGGGACATTTTCATCAATTTACGCAGTGCTTTACATATATATGGTGCATTCACATCAGTCCTTTACCCTCAAGGGGCGTACAATCTAAGGTCTTAGCACAGTGGCTAAATGGTTTGTACTTCTGCTTGACAGTACTAGGGTTGTTGGTTCAAATCCCAACCATGGCACCATCTGCCTAGAGTTTGCATGCTCTGCCTGTGTCTGCCTGGGATTCCTCCAGATACTCTGGTTTCCTCTCATACTTCAAAGACATGCTGGTAGGTTAATTGGATTCTGTCTAAATTGTCCCTAGTATGTGTATGTATGAATGTAAGTTAGGGGCCTTAGATTGTATGCCCCTTGAGGGTTAGGGACTGATGTGAATGTACAATATATGCATGTAAAGCACCATGTAAAATTGACAGTGCTATCTAAGTACCTATATTTAAATAAAATAACTTGCATTCATACATACACATACTAGGGCCTATTTAGACAGGATCCAATTAACCTACCAGCATGTCTTTGGAGAGTGGGAGGAAACCTGCACAGGGAGAACATGCAAACTCCAGGCAGGTGGTACTGTGGCTGGGATTTAAACCAACAACCCTAGTACTGCCCAGCAGGAGTGCTAACCATTTAGCCACTGTGAGATTTTCTTTTACTTTCACATAATGGAAAACAGGACAAATAGAGAGGATGAATGTCCTTAACAGGGGCACAGACAGCAATAATAACTGACAAGAGTTCTAATCACTCTACACTCTATCAAAAACGAAAAACAACGTTTTGCCTTTAGTTATCTTTTAGGAATATATACTTGATTTTCTTTTTAAACTAGAGATTAGTGTCACTTCAAGTTCATGTCATATGAAGTGACCAGGACATTGCATTTCTGGTACGATCAACAGATGTTTTTTGTACTTGCTTAGCCTGAACAATTGGAACTAATGCAGTTACCACATCTAAGGACTTGGGTTTAGTTATCCTTTGAACAGGAAGGATTTAATTGTGTTAATTTTTCCTAAGTGTACTTGTGAACATTTGTATTGAAGATTCGGGGTTTGTACAGCAGCAA